>NC_142806.1:19974897-20096612 GCF_049724085.1 Artemia sp. Qi Xiang Cuo
AAAAAAATCAAAATGTCGTTGGATCAAAACGAACAATTATTAAAGCAAAAACTCATTGCCAAAACAGTGGAAATTTCAAAATCTCTTCCTTCATATAACGGTGATGCCGACGTAGACGAATTTGTTATTCAATTAAACCAATTCGTAGAAGTAACCCAAACGGACTTAAAATTATTAGTAGGCATGTTGTTTATGAGATTTAAGGGACAGGCATTAACATTCCTGAAGCAAATAGATGAAACAATAGGTGAAGATAACAACCTCCCATTAAACTCAATCGAAAAATTGCTAAAAGCGTTCCGAGAAAGATTTGTTGAAATAGTTCAACACACAAATTAAATCATAGAATGGTATGTTCCGATGAAACACAAAATGTTAGGGAATACCTAAACAAGGTAATTGTATCCATTGAGGCAAAATATGGAGAAGAATCAAGCCCTTTATACGATAAAATCGTACTTAATGCTTTCATGCAAGGATTAAACCCCAAACTATACCGGATGTTAATATCAAAAAATATTCAAACATTAGACCTAGCAGTTCAGGAAGTAGAGGGAATGATTGAGATTTACTCGTTTTTTGAATATCAATATAAGTCAAGAATAAATAATGTAGAAAGTGCAATCCCTTGACCATCGCGAGTGATTTTCCAAGGATTTTTCTCAAGAGATAATTCACTCAAACTTAACCAAAAGCGGTCTTCAACCCCCATGAAGCAAATAATAGTAAGTTTCGTACCCACAAATTCGACAAACTACGCACAAAGCCCACCAATTATATGCAATGCATGTAAAAAAAAAGAACATATTGCCAGGGAGTGCAGTGCTAAACACAAATATACACCAGCAACCCCAAATGTTAATAATAATTTGTTCGGGAGAACAAACACAAATGCCAATGGGGCAAGAAGCTATAGAAATAACCCCCCACGTTTTCCATCGTTCCGTATCCCATACCAACAAGGATTTGCATATTTGAATCCTTCCCAATATACGCCTCAACAACCCTATTCTAATACCTCACCCAACTGACAAAATAATTGTCGGTTCCCCAACTCAAACACGCGACAAAACATGTACCAATTTAATTCACGAACGGTGTATCCAACTAGATTCAACAGGAATACAACCGATAACAGAGGATATTTTTCCCGACGGGAAACGAAAGAAATTTTTCGTCAATACAAAATGAACAAACGCCACGAGACGTCAGCACAAGAAACTTTAACCCTCGTAATTATACGGAGCAAACACAACCATCAAATTTAAATCAATTGCGAGCTTCTCTAGCAAGGTAGAGTCACATCGAACCCCAAGCTCAAATCTCGACTTACCCAACAAGAGCACAGGGAAACGAATCAGGCCCCCAAGAAAATTAACTGGGACCCTGGAGGCCAACAATTTTTATAGGTCCCATCCAGTAATTGTACCTTCCTTGAGTGATAATAATGACATTCTGCCTATATTAAATAATTTTAGTATTGCAAGCATCAATTTCAAAGCGTTAATAGATTCAGGTGCATCAGTTAATATAATAAATTCGAATGTATTTAATAGACTCCCAATATATATTAAGCGACGGAAAAATTTCAATATTCCGAGTGTAACTAGTGTAAAAGGCTATAGACTGGAGGCTATTGACTCCATTCACTTTGATGTGAAAAAACATAATAAAATCTTTCCTACAAACTTCATAATCTATAAGAATCTTCCATGTGAGGCTATAATTCGTGCTAATTTTTTAAAATCTAATAAGGTGTTATTAGATATAGCAAATAATAGACTCGTGTATCCATACGATCCTATTCTCCAACGCGTGGAGAGAGGGGAAGCAACAGTGAATAGAATCAAGTCTTTTGTACCTCACTCTCGTCATTTTCTCCCACGGGACGAGAGAAAATCAAGCAGCAAATGGATCGAGTCAATAAAAGCAAAAATGGGAAAAGTGCAGGAGTACAGACAAACAGAAATAAAGAAAATAGTTGAATTATGGAATGAAATAATAAATCTAAGTACTGTTGTAAGGGGACAGGACTTGGATCTACCCTTACAATCAACCCCAAAAGCGGAAGACTTGACGCAATCAAGCGCCAATCTCAACTTAATAGAAAATAACACGGAAAAAAAATATTATGGGTTCGCAGTACGTAAAACAAAAATCCCCCCAAATACCATGCAAAGAGTGCAAATCTCTCAAATGGTCACCCCTGTAAATGACAATTCCGAAATTTGGTTCGCATCCCCGTGTAAAGAAATTCCAGAAAATCTGTTTTGTGAAGAACAGATCATTTCATACGAAAAAGACAAAGGTTTTATTTGGTAAACTAACACGCATGAAAACAATATGATTACATTGAAAAAAGGATCATGTCTCGTTGAAATATAAGTTATTTCCGAGCGCGAGCTAAACAAATGGAGAAACTCCAAGGAAAGCTTAGTTAATAACATTGGAATTAACAATCCAAAGAATAGGTACCCCCTAGCAAAACCCCAATTTTTGGAAAAATTTAAATTAGATCACATCTAAGAGACGCACTTAAAAGAAAAATTATGTGAATTGCTCTAGAAATTTAGAGATATATTTTCTACGTGTGAAGAAGATATCGGGTTGATACCTTTCTACCAACACTATCCAAACCACAGGATTGCCCGTAGCTAAACAGCCCTATCGCATCCCCCATCCCTACAAAGGCTGGCTAAAAAATAAAATCCGCGAGTTAGAAAGAAACAATATTATACGGCCAAGTATAAGCCCATATTCAGCCCCCGTTATACTAGTACCAAAAAAGAACAAGGACCTGAGACTTGTAGTAGATTATCGAGCCTTAAATAAGCAGGTAGTTAGCGACAAATTTCCCCTGCCCCGAATTGATGAAATCCTAGATTCCATTTCAACCAAAAACAAAATTTTTACGTCTCTTGACCTCACACAAGGTTATCGTTAGGTTAAGATAGCAGATGATGACGTTTATAAAACGGCTTTTTCAACAACAGAATGTGGTTCTTATGAGTATTTGAGAGTACCATTCGGACTCAAAACCAGTTCAAATGCATTACGTAGACCTCTGTTACACCTATTGCGAGGTATAAAAAATATTATCCATTTTTTGGATGATGTAATTTGTATGGGCGAAACACCAAAGAATCGTCTAAACACATTCGCCAAAATTTTTGAAAAATTCAGAGGGTAATCTGAAATTTAGACCTGAAAAAATAGATTTGCTTCAATCCGAAACAAAATTCTTAGGAATGATAGTGACCCAAAGTCAAATATCACCGGACCCTGAGAAAATGAAATGTGTAGAGAATCTTAAGCCGCCAAAAACTATGAAACAATTAAGAGGCATTATTGGTTTAACCAGTTATTTTAGAAAATTTATACGTAACTACGCCCAAATCGCAAAACCCCTAACAGATCTAACTAAAGGGAATTCCCAAAATATTACTTGGTCCCAGGAAGCTCAAACTTCTTTAGACACTCTCAAGAAGGCTCTTACTTCTGAACCAATATTAGCGTTACCAGACTTTGAAAAAGGAACATTTGTGGTTACCACCGATGCTTCAGCTCTAGGTATCGGTGCAATCCTTTCCCAAATATTCCCCGTGGAAAACAACATAGAATCCCAACCGGACCCCCCTCAATATACAGAGAAAGTCATATGCTATTCAAGCAGAACTCTAACCAAAGGCGAAAGTAGTTATTCAGCAACGCAATTGGAGTTACTATCCATAATTCACCACTTAGACAAATTTAGACATTATCTAGTAGGTCAAAAATTTAAATTCCGCTCGGATCATAAGGGCGTACAGTACCTGAGCACATTTAAAACTCCCCCCTGAATTTTAGCGCGATGGGTAACGAAAATCAAGGGTCTGAGTTGTGAATTTGAACACGAGACCAGCAAAAAAACTGCCCCCTGTGATTGTCTAAGCAGATACCCCGAAACCAAATCCTCATATCATGAAACTAAACAAATAAATGCCATTGATCCCTGTAAACGAAGACACAAGAAGAATAAACCAAAAAGCCTTACGGAAGAAAAAGGGCCACGAGTAATTCCTTTATCCTTAGCCAATATTAAAAGAAACCAAGTTGAGGATGAGATGTGTGTAACCCTTATTAATTACTTTGTGAATTCTAATAATCTTCCCGATAAGTTCAAAGCCCTAAGATGGGACATAGACAATTTTTATTTTGACTTTGACGAAGAAATCCTTTGCAGGATAGTGACGGGCGAAACGAATAGAAATCAATCCTCAATAATCCCAGTGCTACCCCAAAACTTATTAATACCTGCCTTTGAGTACTTTCATTCGGACATAGGTGGAGACTTAGGGCTAACCAAAATATTTCAAAAGTTAAAACAATACTTTTATGTTCCGTCAGCGTTAACAAAACTCAAAGATTTTATATGTACATGTGAAGCGTGTAACTTAAGAAAAAATCCCCAGACGTACCCAAATCCCCCCTTGGGAAGAGTGCCAGTAGCAAGGTTCCCTTTCGATATCGTATCATTCGACCTATATGGTACGAGCGGAGGATTACCTGTTTCTAATAGAGGTCATACTTGTGTTCTTTCAGTAATAGACCATTTTACCGGTTTCACCTTTACCAAAGCATTGAAAAATCAAGGTGCATATGCCACAACTAAAACGTTAACTAAGATATTTTTAAAATTTGGCGTTCCTTGCTAGGTTATTAGTGACAATGGAAATAATTTCGTTTCTAAAGTAACAAAAGAACTAATGAGTTTCCTTAAAAGCGAAAAATTGTTAACCTCCCCCTACCATCCCCAAGCTAATAGAAAAATTGAAAATAGGCACAAAATATTTTCCAATTTCTTGAGTATTTATACAAAGGACAATGGAAACGATTGGGATCAATGTCTACCTTACTTAACTAACGTAATTAATACGGCATACTCGGAAACGACTAAAGAAAGTCCCTTTTTTCTTTTGTTCGGACGCGATTTTAAAATACCTTATCAAGAAATTATAGAATCAAGACATTATTACAATAGTACAGAGGACTATAAGCAAGATTTTATAAATAAGATGAGAAAAACCTATAAAATAGTTAGACAAGAGTTAGAAAAATGTAAAATGAATCAAGAGTTGAGAAATGAGTCCAAAATAAAGGGGAATATAAATTTCAAGGTAGGCGACCGTGTCTATCTAAAAAATGAAGCCAAACCGGAAGGCAAAAAATTTTCCAATAAATATTCAAGACCCTACAGAATATTGAAGAAATATGACAACGATTTTACTTTCGAAATGGTAAATCCAGAAAACGGAAGAACACATAAGTCACATGTAAGCAGTATGAAAGGTACCAAATACCCCGCTAAGTTGGCACCCAAACCCTAATCGTCAGATTCATCAAACGCGGAAAATCAATTTCCTAGGTCCAGGCTATCCGAACTAAAACCCTTTAATTTCAAACAAAACTATTTTGAAAACAATAGCGAAGAGGAAGATTTTGAAGAATTTTTAGCCATGAAAAATCTAGTCATTCCTAAAAGGAAACCCCTAATACCCATGCCTGCAAGAACCCCAAAAGGCCCAGAGAGTTCATCCACAGAAAGCTCGGAGCAAGAATTGGATTATACGCTGTCGCCAAAAACCCAATTTTTCCCCGATAGAATTTCGACCCCATGTCCCCCCAAAAGATTTCCTGATGACATGGTATCCCCAACAACCCCAATAGAAAGACCCCCGTCGCTGCAGGAGGAATTAAACAGAGCCATGGAAACTCCAGGTACAAAAAGGAGGAAGACTCCTCCTAGGGATACAAATACAAAAAACTTGAGAGAGGCCATGAATATTATTAATTATCCGATAAAAACAAGGCAAAGTACTTTGCCGTGGACACAGGAACACCCTGAAGATGAAAACTTGGGACAATACCATCACATAACGGTGTCTAAAGTAAAACCCAAAGAATCTCACTCCTGGAAACAGACCATGCTACGAAATACGCCTCACCCCCCGGAAGATATGGCATTCAAGCAGTGGAGACATTCTCCAAAAGTATTTGACTCCTCCCAGAGTTCCCAAGAATCTTTTAACTCCCCTGAAACAGGATTTCAACGCGAGGAAATGGAAAATAAGCCCTCAACCTCAAAAAGAGACGAAATATATGAAGCAACGGCAGGAGATACCACTCAATCTCAAAGGACCGCCCCAGAAAGCCCAAATAATGAATCCTCAGATACTAGCTCTAATGAGTCCGACGATGAATCAGATCCTGACTACCCCAGAATGCTCCAAAACAAAAACCAACTTCTGCCGCGGCCCATGCCAAAGCTGCAAAGTTAAAGGGTCAAAAATTCCTATTAAAACAGTACAATAAATTTGACCTAATCTCTATAGGAAAATAAAAAAAGAGTAGAACGCCGGAAAATGAACAGGAAATTACCACAAAATCTGGCAGAATTAGCAAGAGGCCAGACAAATGGACATACATTTAGGAATAAAATACCCCCAAAAAACTATAAAGCAATATTAAACGAAATGAAATTTGAAAAAAAAACTTAAAACAGGGTATATGAGTAAAATATACAATGAAAATGTCATGAAAGATCGAAAGAAGTTAATAGTCAATTTTTCCAGACAAACTAAATCCCGGCTTGGTAAAGCGCCCGAAGATAGAAGAAAAACAAGGATTGTTCAAACCTTCCTCCAAAAGAAAAATATCTAGTGCAACCCCGTTACTGACAGAACACATATGGATCAACTATTTCAAATACGATCAAAACTTCTCGAAGACTCTGCACAATTAGTAGCAGAAAAAGTGAAAATTGACAATATGATAGAAGCCACACTTAGATCTCTTAGCGAAGTGAAGGCTTCCCAAGAAAGAATGAACAAAAGAATAAATGAGATTTTAGTAACTAAACAAGTGGATAGGTTGATTGAAACCCAGTTTATGGAAGTTAAAGAACAGACCGCCAAAATCCAAAACGAAATGGAATCAATAAGTGACGCCACGCTTTCTGAGGGATATAATTATCCCGACCAGATCCTAAAATTGCAAGTATTATACGATAAAATGCAGGAAATTGGTAAAAAAGTACAAGATTATAGAAACAGTACTGTTCTGTCCGCGACAATGGCAGTACAAGAAGCCCTGGCATCCCAACGAGCAAAGATCCAAGACTTGCAGCAAAAATAAGACCACCTAAAGGCACAGAAAGACATGATTCAGCTTCAATAGGAAAGCTTAGAGAAACAACTAAAGGAGAACCACGCCAAAATTACCGAAGAACTTCAAAAACAAAGAGATTTCTGCTCAAACCTAGAAAAAGTGGTTGTAACATATTTTACTGTTGAAATTGACCTACCCCTCAGTCCCCATTTGGAAAACCTTCTTACTAACAGCTACAACGAAGGTCCATCCCAACCCGTATATTTTGCGATTCCAAATCAAGCTCGTCATCACCACATAAAACCCCAAGTGGAAACTAATCAACAGAATCCTCCAACGGACAATAATACAAGTATGAGGACACAGCGCCCTGACGCCCAAGAGAATGTTACTACGGGCCAAGATTCCTCGGAAGTCTCTACACCACAAGGAATAACCAATACGCAAATATTACCAGAAGATACGGAAAACTAGGAATATCAAACGCGGGAATTAGTCGAACTCAAAAAAAAGAGGTAAAAATGTATATATTTCTACGAGAAAAAAAAATTTTTTTCTATATTTCCGCTAGCCAAGAATATGGTGTTTCCCTAATAAAAAAAAATAAATAAAACAAATAAATACATCACAAATTCACTCATAAGGGAGAAATTTATAACCTCAAACCACTATAATGCAAGATTTACTTTTAAGTTTAATAAAGTATTCGGATCGGCGCTTGAATACTCAACTGGGGAGTCGACCCGGGGAGCCTTCGGTGTGTCGTTCCCCCAAAGGCTTGGTTGTTTGTGTTTGGATGTTCGATAAGCTGAGAGTTCTTCAGGATAGATTCTACCCCTTTGGAGATCAATTTTATAGGATATTTTTTTTCCTCTCAAAAAATCTCATACGGAATCAAATAATACGAAATCTAATCAAATACGGAATTTCAAAAGGTACTACATTTAATCAAAAGAAAAGATGATCGGAAATAACCACCACCCAAATCTGCCATAAAGGCTATAGAATACCAAACAACTTAAAATATTCAGTCAAAAAAATATACACGTGAATTACTGTCATATTAATCACCCAGCTAAGAAACAATTAGGAAAACAGGTAATTAGCGGCAACATAATAAGCAAGCTTATCATGGTTACTAGATAGTTAAATGTGTATATATATATATATATATGTAAGGGTAGTAACAATGCGAGGCATGATTTACCTGCACATAAGCATACGATAATTAACCGAATTATAGATATAGGGCCTCTGTCAATCTAAATAACAGAAGCAGGCCTCAGTCATTATATGAACTGAAAATTTTGCCAAAAAATTAACTAATCGAAAATAATTATAAGTAAAATTGTGCCTTTTCTTGATAAAATAGTGAATATTTATTCCGCGTATAAGATGTGTGGTGGTGTGAAGATTAAGTTATCAAGAGGAGACCATCCTCAAACAAGCAAAATAAAAAGGATTCATCTCAGTCTTTGAATAAATCCAATTATCCAAAGAAACCCTCCAAATCCCAAAAAAAAAAATTATATTTTCCCTATTTTTACTGAACTAATACCATTTCTTTTAGCGTTAAAATTATTTACGCAAATCATGTGGTCATATGCAAAATGCTAATACGTGGAAACTACGTCACGCCAGTAATTACGCTGTGAGTTCCGAAAATTCGAAAAAAAAAACGATAACAATAAATTGATAGACTTGATTACGTGTTCCTCCGACCAAAACCACGAACTCCAATGCATTCCAAAAATTACAGAAACTAAAACGGCGAAATTTGGTCACACCCCCCTTTACCCCCGTGCGTTTTCGTTTGTTTTAACTCAAAAATGTACGTACCAACAAATTAATACAACAAAAATTATTTACCCTAACGTGCACCATGCGTACTAGTCGGCCTCAAAGTAGCCCAAAGGGTAGGAAATACGCTAATTTTCCCTTAAATATTAATGCAAATTTTCATTATTATAGACAAAGAGTTATTATTCAATCAGAACAACAAAGGCAGTCCTTACTATTCCTTCAAATCCTTTCTTATATTTAAAGAATTCACAAACCAATTTCCCAAAATCTCACAATAAAATTCAAAAAGGCTTTAGCGCAAGTAGCAATTAGAAGTATTCTTCCAAATAAAAGTCAGTTGTCACGTAAAAATAGTTTGCAAGAAAAATGTAAAAATAAGTCCTATATAAAATCTCTATAAAACGTAAAAATAAGTTAAAATTGCAAAACTTAAAATATTAATTTTGACGCATACATTTCAACTTACAGAAACGCGATATAATCCTTAATCCTTAATAAGAAATATATCCACAAATACGAATAAAACCACCAAGGCAGTGTTATCCGGGAGCCACAAAACAAGCCCAATAAATCTGAAAAAAAAAACTAAAAGGAAAAAGTATTGTCTGTGGCCCAGCCTATTTTTGTGCTCTAAATTGTGGTCTAGCCTATTCGGTTGAATGAATTTCTTGAATGGCATAATTAAATATTAATTCACATATCCTCTACGTCAAGAGTGACAAACGTTAAAAGAAAAACCTTCCATGAAGCCGAAATATGTGAAATTATTACCAAAATTCCAAAATATCGTACCAAGGAGTCAAATTCAAAATAAAATTAAGACGAAAAAACCGCATGTTGATTTATTTCGATTTTTGATTGCCAACTGTAGAGAATATGTTTTCCTAATAGATAATTGTTGTACCATAAATTAAAATTGTAACTAACGAGGGCTAAATAACACCTTAGATATGCAATAATTAACAACAGCAGTAAAAGACTTACAGCTGGTAGACAAAGAACAATGTAACCATCAAAAACCCTAAAAATTGCAGCAATAAACTCAACCAATTTTACCGTAAATCGAATTAAAGCATAAAAATGAACCGCGAAATTAGAGTATAAAACAAATGACCTGTAAAAAAAAAAAAAAAAAAAATAAAAAAAAAACTTTTTCCTAGGCCAAACAATTTCTTAACTTTGGAAAGGTTTTGAACTATGATTGGAAGATAATCATGATTGGTAATAACAAATGCGAAGCTAATATCGAATAAAAATTATTCGCTTACGATCTTGCAGTCAGTCCTATATTACCTATATAGAAGACAAGTTACTAAAATTACCAAAATAACCTGCCAGAAGGGTAAAACATAAGACCAATCAGTTAATTCATAAAGTATCATAATTCCCAAAGCATTTAAACGACTATTACATAGCAAGTATCGTAAAATTGGACCATAAATTCAAAGTGGCGCTATAAGAAATGACAACGGGCAATTAGACTAATAGCTATCTG
This sequence comes from Artemia sp. Qi Xiang Cuo, assembly GCF_049724085.1. Classification (NCBI taxonomy): domain Eukaryota; kingdom Metazoa; phylum Arthropoda; class Branchiopoda; order Anostraca; family Artemiidae; genus Artemia; species Artemia sp. Qi Xiang Cuo. The sequence goes on from NC_142806.1 coordinate 19,985,342, forward strand.
ATAATAGCGAAATATTCTGCTTCAGAAATGTAGTTCAATTTCTGCGAGTTCTCAAAGTTGATGCAAACCACGCAACACACCGCTAAAAACGAGTAGAACTAAATTAAACCAACATAGGCCTGTCAAGATACCGACTAATAACCAAAATAATTCATAAATCAAGTAATGCAAGAAATAACCAATTAATGCAAAAGAAGAGAATCCTTCCAAAAATTGACGTTAGTCACAAATACTCATATCACAAGACAGTATTTAATAATTTTACTAACCTTATAAGCCAGTTACGACCCCAGGTCTCTGCTAATCCTTAATTCCCCCAATAAGTAATATAACATGGTAAACCACATGTTATTCACAAAATTCAAGCCCCGTGAAAAGCACAGTATTTAAGAGTTCAAAGAATGTACACTCACTAGCGAGCATATACTTAACTAAAATTGATAGAACAAAACGAACATTTATACGAAGCATGAATAACTGAAGGGTAATTTCTAATGCAATCAAGTGAAAGCAGAAGCCATAAAATAGATTACAACACCTGAAAGGCAATTTAGCCCTTCGTTCGGACATACGTTTCGAAGACCCTAAATTAACAGGGATAAATTATAAAACTTTCTCCCTGAATCAAGCTCTTACAGAAGGATAACCTACTAAAGATTATAGCGATAAAATACAAAAAAAAAGAATTACAGATACTATAAGTAATGTTCTAATCCAATTTATGACCCCCCCCCTGAGTCGTGAGGCATCTTAGTGGCATCAACGAATGTATTTTAATTTTCATTGGGAAATATAAAAAAAAAATTAAATTCATATGGCTTATGACAAGCTACGAAACTTTTAAGGAATACCGCGCTGGATAATAAATATCTCTACCACGTGGCGTTAACTCCGCCACAGGAGAGGGATGATTTGACACCTTAAAAGTAAATGAGTTACACTTCGACTCGCATTACTCCCATTAATCAAGGATATACAAGGCTGATGAAAGTGAAGGAATAGATACCTTAGCCACATCACAGCTAAATGAAATATAAAGATAAATAAAAGGCATTACAGCCTAGTAGCTGAATTTTCGAGAGTATTAAAAAAAATAAGACTGTATTTTCAAAAAAAGGCCTTAACGAAATTAATTGAAATTATAGATATTTTAAAAAGATTGTTTAAAAACAACATGAAAAACAAGTATGGAAATTGGATGCCACATTAAGGTTATAACAGAGTTTCCCTCAAACTGATGTATAAGCATTAACTAGAATATACTAACGAAAAATATAATACGACCCTTTACGTAACTACTTAAGCCCAAAACCCCACTTTAACCAGGTAAAAGATACTTTCAACTAAAAGTCAGTAGTAGTACCCTATACGCTTCCAAGGTGACAATAAATTTTTTTTTTTCTCTCAAAAATTAATAAAAGCACAGTATACATGGCAATTCTAATTCGTAAAAACAAAATAAAATAACCGTCAGTGGACAACACCATAAAATACCTTAAAATAGTATAGGAAAAATGACTTAAATATCCACATAACGTATAATAGTGAAAACGGATGGACCCCCAAGCATAGGAGGTTAGATCCAAGGATACACGTGGTGTACAGTGTCTCAACATGCAATCACTAGACTCTCACCCTCCGTTGAGAAAAAGTTACGGAAATACGAGACTTGATCGCAGAATAAAACATTACTTGATAAATACTACGACGGTCTAGTCACCAACTCCTTAAGCGAAAGGACCTTTAGTCATGGGTAGCGGTGGCCACAGGGGAATGGCAATGGTGTTATTGTCTTTCTGTTGCCATTGCCATTTGGCCCTAGCTCTCTTATGAGGAACGACCATTCAGTTATAAAAAGTGATCATCACATAATGAAAAACTACGGTTTTGAAGTTGGACAAAACTACCCTAAAACATGGGGACCCGTTGGTCAACTGTTGTGACCTATGGTGTCTTTTATTCCATTGGTCATTAGACTTGGCTATGGGACTCTAACGAGAAAATCAACTAACCTCTTCATAAAAAGTGACCCGCAAGAATTACCATAAATCATCTCTACCATAGAAAAAAAATGTGACGACAAAGTGACCGTGTAAGAATATGAAATGAAAAAAAAAAGAAAACGAAGTCTGGTACGTGGGGTGTACGTTGACAGGGGGCAGGAACGCGAGTAATTTAATCTCGTGTTCAGGCACCGTGCCAAGGTGTTTCCTACGAAGATCAACTCAAATAGGAAAAGGAACCCAAGGATACCAGTGAAAGTTAAAATACCATAAATTAGAGGAGCGAACTAAATACAGCTAAAAATAAAAACAAATATTATCAAATCAAAGGCACCTAACTAATCTATTATTATACCTTAATCATTATAGCCATTTTTACATTAAGTTAATTTATTTCACGATTACTGATAAATTTTACATAAGAACACATTTCCAGATACGGTGTGTAACTAACCTTCAACCACGGTTTAAGAGAAACGCTGAAACATGCAACCATACGGTATGTTGCTTATATTAGCCTAAAATCTAGTAGAATAATAGAAAAAAAAAGTAACCATTATGAGATACCCAAGCAATCAACAATTAAATAATCGTAGACGAGAAAATGAAATCTTTTGGAAAATTATGATAAGACAGCGTAGACAATATTAATGCTCCGCTAAGGGACTGGGGACATATTGACAATTTAATGAAAGAAGAGGAACTTATTAAAGCAGTAGAAAATCTTGACTGTCCAAAATTATATTGTCTTCTGAAATCTCAAAAGACAAGGTTGGAACGAAGAATCATCCTTAGATTAACGGCAAGCCTAGTGTTTTATAATTTTAGCGCACGTGAGATGACAAGAACACTAGAGCACACTAGACGAAGTGCCAACCTGGCCTTCCGAACTTTAGTACAATATATCCCATCAACAATGTATAGCTCGTTGTCTGAATATATCGCCAACAATATGTGGTACGATCAAGATGATAATAACATAACTACAATTTGGCCCATTAAGTTCCCCTCCATATTAATAGACCGAGGACAGATGTTAAAAAGTGAAACCCTTCTTAAGATCTTTTACGTCAATTGTGTAAATAACACATATCTGAATCCGATAAACCCTTCAATGGGAGCCGCAATTTTTCAACTTACCCCAAGAGATTATAAAGATATAAAGAAAATAACCCTGAATTTCTTCCAAGAAGAGGAAAATTTTGGAAGAAAAATAGTCCCTGGGTTAGACATAATAATACGTGAGCAACTATGCTGTTGACAATCACACGTAAACTTAAGTTTCTCCGCGGTAAAAGTAATAAATGACACCTTGTCTGTGTCTTAGCTGTGCCGGAAAGTCAGTCGTCACAATATGCAGCGGAAGGATATAACCACCACTCCCGAAGCCCTGCACCTTCCAAACCAACTATTAGTGTATTTAATGTACCTAAATATACCTGAAAACGGCAAAAATGACATAGTATTTGAACTTCAATTTCTCAGCCCAAATGTTTCTTCATGGGAAGATTATCGACTTCTAGATATGCTTAAATCTCCCAATTCAAAGGCGGCACTGCCGGACGATGCACCCATATTGAAATTAAAACCCAACCTCAGTGGGAGAAACTGTATATATAAATAATCTTGTTAAAATGAATGACGAAAGAACCCTATAATATTACCCGAAGTGTTATAACCATGAAAATCGATTAATATAAAAAAATGCATTATAAACCAGCATTGTGTTAATATTTATGGAACTACGAATTAGAATAAATATCACGAGATCTAAATACATTATCAATATATTGACAAAAAGGTAGTTTCTCGAAAGTCTCTATACTTTTAAGACTATAATGCGACCGCAAAGTCGTTAAACTAGAGTACGGAACTGTAGGGATGATATCATTTTCGAACAAACAAAGATCCAGGTGCAAGGTGGCACCAGTGAGAACGTATTTCAACTTTATCCTAAAGTTGCCTTGTTTTTTCCACACAAGGTAAATATTCATTATTGGTTGACATGGAGCTTTAAGTAAGTTATGGTCGAACGAATTAGTACCCGATGTATTGAGGAAATGCCGGTGAAAAGGTAGTTTGACTTCGACCTAGAGTGTACCATGATCAAAACCAATATTGAAAAAAAAAATTATTAACTAGACAGGGATCAATAGAAACTACATCCTTTTGTCCATTGTTATGAAATGTTCTGAAAAGAAAAAATAATTTAATGTATAAGGCAATTATTTCAACAGAGTTCATATTTATAAATAAAACAAAGAAGATTTCCTATACTCAGCGGAAATTATCATTGTGAATAAATCAAAGTAAGAAGTCCTCACGAAAAAAAAAATGGAACGTAAAATACGATTTAAGAAAATGTGACGAAAAATCGTATAGTTTCGGAATACGATTTGCAAATAAACCCAAATATCGATCCGTAGCAGGAAAATTGGGAATAAAATACAATGCGAGAAAGGGTTAGTACCTTCAATATATTTAGAAGCCATGTAGCTAACGATGTTAGCTGTACGCGTAATAATGCAATCTATATTCAAAACCCTAAAGAATAAAATCGAAAAACTAGGAATAGATTACATTGCAAGATAAATTAACACATATTAATTTTAGAATTAGACAGGAAAGTACGATTAACGGATGCCATCATAATTTTCATTGCTCATGCAGTGGCCCAAGACGTCATAAAGCAGGAAGTCATACCTAAGCATGGGAACTACCCCCAAAATAGTCATAATGCATGAGAAATATCAATTGTCCTATTCACAAGGAGACCGAAGATTATCACATACGAGATACCAATGTGGAGCGTCTTCAGCTCATCTCTAGTGGAATATTTAATAGTTTACGATACTGGAGCTCATTGATTCCACTAACCATGAGGATTTTGTTGATTCAAGTTATGGAAAAATTATGAGACCACGGGGACAAAACCCAGAGGAAGATTGCATTGAGCCGAAAGAGATGCAAAGCCTAAACCCAGAACTCCCTGATAACCCTTAAGAAAAAAAGCAAGGGAGGACAAAATCGAGCGAATGAGAGTAGAGGTCCTCATTCGTGCCATGTCCAGTCCCAAATTCTCACCTAATTCTTTATGCGAGCCCATGCAGCTGCAAAGATATATTTCTTAAGCGGCGTGGATGCGCATAAACAGTAAAGATTTGAAAATTTATAGTAAATCGAGACCTCTAATAAAAACCATGTAATCTATCTCGCAAGTAGTAGCAGAATAAAAAATTAAATGCTATAGTAGATGAGTGTTTTATAACATTTAAAAATGCATTGAATATAGAACGTGTGCCAAATACACATGCGTGCATGTATACACATAGTCACTAAATCTTGAAAATCTTATAGTGTTATTTTTTATAAACATAATCATTTTCCCTATGATAACTTTGCTTATATCACAGTAATCTAATGATTGCTGTAACATGCATGTAAAAACATGAGAGTTGCCCTTAGTTGCTCTCTCGTTGAGTTTAACTGTACTCATACTAGAATTGATATTATTCATACGTCTAATCACGACTATTATTTAAAAAATAGTCCCCACATGGTATTATGTATATTGTATACTATTGCTATATGTGTTATAACTTGTGTAATTATAAAGAGCATATGATTCTGCCCAGATATTTATATTCTAGGAAGCAGAGTAACCAGTGTAAATTAATTATTGGTGTACCAGCAGGCAACACGGATACAACCCAGTAGCATCTACTTTCATCATTCGTCAACCACCGACAAGTACTCACCAAGGTAGTCTCTAAGACATTATCCAGATGGCATTCCAAGTCACCCAAGCCTAGTACCAGGTAATCTTATCTCAAGCAGTATTGGCAAACCAAGAACCCCACTCATATGTATACATCTGAATTAACAATTACCTAGAGAACCGCCCCGACCGCAACGTCGTAAAACTACGTGGAGACCGTCGATAACTATCCTTAGACGGCAACGGCCTTAAGATTTAATGTTTGAAACACCAAGAATAACCCTAGGGTCAATCCCTCAAGCATCATACATCTTAAGCCCCAAATCAAAGACAATATGTTGAACCAACATCAAAAGCTTAAGTTTTGATGCCATCCAATCATCATTAAATGTCGCAAAACCTAACCATCCTCCATGAGAAAAAAAAATGATCAATTAATGGGAAATATAGACTGTACGTGCTTAAATCTTTCCCAAAAATGAAGTGTTCAAAGAAGAGAACCAAACTGTTATTATTGTTTTAATCTCCATAATTAAGCCCTCAATGATTGTGTATCATTTAACCGGAAATCAAAGACAATGCGTCGAGCCAAGGCCATAAGATCAAGTTTTGATCCTGACATAGTTAACATTAAATGTTGTAACACAGCCTATGGTCCAAGATATGGACTGAACGTGATCAAATTACAGAAAACACAGACTGTACGAGTATCAGAATTTCCCAAAAACAAAAGTGTCCAAGAAGAGATACCCAGTCCAGCGATAAAGGTACACATTTCATGTAATCAATTCCCCAAGAATTATATACCTAGTAAACAAGAAAAGAAGAACTGAACGTGATCAATTTACGGAAAATACAGACTGTACTAGCATTAGATTTTCCGAGGATAAAAAGTGTCAAGAAGAGATACCCAGCCCAGCGATCAAGATACCCATTTCATGTAATTAATTCAAAGGGTTACGTACCTAAGATACAATTCAACAAATCTATAACATCAACCCCTCGTATACGACGTGACAAACCACGCACGGACAATTTTATGCGTGTAGTCGTAAAAAACATAAACACTTATCCCAAGGAACAAGTGACAGAAAGCAAAACGCCAAGAAGACAAACCACAAACAATTAGCCAACACAGTAATTAACTGAATGGAAGCCTAAAGTAAGAGTGACAACTTATGTGAGTATTATAGACACGTAGAATGATGAAGTAAGTGTGAAATCTTATGTATCTAACTTGTAACTTTAGTGAATATTCAAAAGCTTATCACAAAACAGATGAAAACCAGTGCAAGCTACCTTATCTAAGTGTTGCAATCAGACATTAAAATTAAAATCTATTAATGTGTCAAACTTTTTCTTGCAAGTTGTTTTAATTTCAGTTTGCTAAAAATTTAGATGTAGTTAGATGTTTTAGACGTAGTTACATGTTTTTGAAGTCAAATACCCATCGTACCAATATAGCGTCAGGTGGAAGTATAAACTAGCATTAGAAGTAGCGAATATGTACCAAGTTAAATAACCAAGTAATTACAAAAGCGGAACTTAACTAGTTGGAGCCATGTAAAAGTATTAGAACATCAGGTGAAGGAATTTTAATATTAGTTAAAGAATAATAAAATAATTGTACCTATGTAACGTCAGGTGGAAGTATAAACTAGCGTTAGAAGTAGCAAACATGTACCACGTTAAGTAATAAAGCAATTATTAAAGCCGAACTTAGATTACTTAAAACCAAGTAGAAGTATTAGCATATCAGGTGAAGGAATAAAAATTTAATCGTGTCATTATAGCGTCAGGTGGAAGTATAGTCAAGTTTTAGAAAAGGCAAATATGTACCATTTTCAGTGATAATATAAACGTACCAGGTGAAGGTAATCTTATTGTTAGGTGGAGGGAATAATAATTATTACGTAATCATATAACCTACGGTGTTAGTCAATAGAAACTCCTTGGCCCCTTCGCCAAATCGAGTGAGTAGGTGATGGACTTTTAAGTAATGTTGTTGTATATATAAACTAATAGAGCAATCGGGGATTTGTAAAAAAAAAAAGAGAATAGAATAAATTTACCAAAACAGAGCTAATTCAAGTACTAAAATAAATTCTTTTAACGAAAAATCAAAATTTGAAAGTACAAAGAGAGTAGCTTAGCACAACGATGAGGACATCGTTAAGAATGGGAAGGATGATATGTAATGTGATCAATTTGCAAAAACCCCAAAAATCTCCAAATTAAAGTTACCCAAATAAAAATAAAAACAACCGAAATATAAACCCGAAATATGAACCTGAGAAATTCAAGTAACCTACAGATCGAGCAAGACTCAAGCTTTCAATTTAACATAGTGAAACAAATATATCTAATTAAACATTGTAATTATACTTTGTAACAAACATCGTAAGAATCTTTCCCACAAAAGAATGTAACAGCAATAAATATGCAGAATAACCAATTTCACTTGACATGCGACCAACCATGTAATCTAAATCTTGAGATAGAAATTCCAAACGATCGACAGATGGTCTCTTGAGATAAGAAAAGTAAAATTAAATATTCCGCTATAATTACAAGGTAAAGCTTTAAAAACATTTTCTTGAGATACAATGTAAGACTATGTAGCTTGCTTTAATTATAGAGTACAAACTTTGTTCAACTCAGAAAAATTCCAAAGTGAAGTCTTAGAGAGTAATAAATCGTATCAAAATCTAGTTAAAATCAAATAGCTGATTGGTACAGCACTGCCCAATAGGGAAGTAGGACAAATAGTGCAGCCAATGGGGACTGTAAAATATACTTGTTAGTAACGCCCGAACGTAACCTCCGGCGAAGGTGGGAAAAGTAGATAGCTAGAACTTAGCAGTTTTTGCGCGAGTCTTACATGAGTCTGCTAGGAGTTTTTGATCAGTCTTTTACCCGTCTTTTACCAACGTTTGTCAGTTAACCATGATTGTGTTTGTGAAACATTTGTGAAACATTTCAACAGTGTACAAATTTTGAGTTATTTCGCCTCAGTTACAATTTGTTATTAGAGACCTGTGTTGCTAATTTGTTGATACAACCAAGAACTCTACGACTATTATGTAAGCAACAATAAATGTACTATTATTTTGTGTTATTCTTTTGTGTTAATATTTCTCAAACATGTTAGTCCTCGTGGCTCCATTCCCTTTCAAGGGACACTGCACCTGTATTGTATGATTTCAACTCAGTATGGCCGTTAGTACAAGCTCTCCAATTGAACTATTAATGCAAACTCCCAATTCTAGAAGTTCCGCCTCCACTCAGGTAAGCCACTCGCGGACCGCCAGCCAAGAGTTTAACTAGATTTCCCATTGAATTAATTAATTGGAATCTCTGCATTAGGAAACATCAGAAGATATAAGTACAATTGTATTTTTAAAAGAAACCCCCAGAACCTTATTTTTAAATACGAGTACGAGTCTCTCCTTGAAGGAGATGACATCGACAAAGTGCAGGTGTCGGAAGCAGCAGAGCTTATCTATGAAATAGTTACAAGTGCAAAAGAATGATTATCCGAGTCCAGAACTGCCTGTCTTTGGTTTCAGTATATGGACCTACTTGGAATCCTGAGAAAGAACCTGAGAGGTGAACGAAGTGGCAACCTTGAGCTTTATCTACAGTCGTGGTTTGAATTGCTTCCTTACTTTGCTGCTTCCGGCCACAATCTTTACACGACGTCTACTTGGCTGTTCGTGCAGTCTATGGTTCAGTTGAGGAAAGACAATCCATGGCATTACAAAACATTCAGGAAGACCTGTTCATCTGGAGAACTGACAACAACTTGGCAGCACTTTCTATTGATTCGGTGATCGAACAGACGTTAATGAGAAATATGAAAACGAGTGGTGGTCTGACTAGAGATAGAGGTATGACTGAATTACAGCAGACAATTTGGACATCTGCTATGCCTACTTTGGTTCTAGTTAACGAAGGCGTGCAGAAACTGACTGGCCTCGTGGAGTTGACTATTGAAAATCACGTAGAAGCGATAACTTCGAGGAGAGCTAGAGACATGGCGGACATCGAAAAGATAGTTCGACACATTGAGCCCCTAGAACCCTTCAGGCAGGAATCACAGCTGTTGAATGTGGTTATTGGTGTCCGTGCTTCATCATCTGTAAACGCAGAAGATGTCAAATCCGGGAGACACAATTCTGAAGGATATGGAAGCGAAAGACATTGACAAATATGTTTTTAGGAGAAAGGAGAAAGCTGTAAATATGGCTGAGAAGTCATCTGTGGTGATAAATAGCGAGAGGGTAATGGTCGACCCTGCTCTAATCTTTCAACGCCTACCTGGAGTGGCTAGCAACAGTGGTTCTGACTTGAATGAGGTTCTGTCGTTCGAGCTCGTTACTTTTCCACCGTCGCTCTTTAGTTCGTTCGAGGTGATGAGGACAGCCGACAAAGCCTCTCTAACAAATGCACCGATGAAAACTGAGAGACTTAAGGGTCGAATGACACTGCGATCCTCCCAGAGAGTTTTGGACAGTGGCTGGCTAGTCCATAAAACCCCGTGGACTGCCGTATCCACATATTCTGAGGTTGCAGGATCTTACGTAGATTATGTCACAAGACATTTCGGCCAGGCAGCGGTAGTTTTTTACTCTTACACTGATACACCGACGACGAAAAATTGAACACAGCTGAAGAGAACCAAAGGTTTGTCGTGTGTCATGATTGAATTCTCTCCTAACATGAAGATCGTCAAGAGTAAGGAGGATTTATTGAGAAATTCCAAAAATAAACAACGTTTCACCGACCTATTTACTGAGAGACTGGCGAACTCAGGATGCACAGTTCTATATGCTCAGGATGATACCGATATCTTCGTTATAAAGACTGCAGTCAGTTGCACTGAAACTTCATGGACCACTTTGATTGGGAATGATACCGACCTGTTAGTCCTTCTGCTGTACCATGCCAAGCTTGATGCATGTGATATCTTTATACAGAAAGACACACATGGAAATAATGGATCAGTGTACGACATAAAAAGGATCAAGAACAAACTAGGAACCGAAGCAGCAGAAAATCTACTCGTTTGCGAAGCAATGTCTGGCTGCGATTCAGCATTTAGACTTCACGGCGTAGGGAAACCAGCAGTGGTTTCCTTGTCACTTAAAGATGGGATTTTTAAGGATGCTTGTAAGATCTTCATGACACCAGGATCCAACCACCAGAAGATTGTCGAAGCTGGAGAGAAAGCTTTGCTCCGCATATACAAAGGGAAAAGCAATGAAAAGACCCTGAAGGACGTCCGGGTGCGAGCATTCACAATGTGAGTTGCAAGTGCAAATGCTGTTGTTCAGGTAGAGCGGCTTCAACCAACTTTGGCTGTCGCAAAGTATCCCTTTTTCAGGTGCTATTTTCAAATAATGAAGTGGCAAGACACGTGTGGGGTTGGCAGTGGCAAGCCCGAATAGTGGGGTTGGTGCCTCTCTTCGTCACGGAATATGTATCTTACCATTATGACAGATGCTTCACCAGCACCGGCGAGCCTACTGAAGATGGTGTGGTGCCAGTGCACCAGCGGGAGCGAGTCGCTCAGATGCAGCTGCCGTCGGAACGGTTTGCCCTGCAGCTTTGCCTGAGGGGAATGTAAAGGGGCGTTATGCACTAACGCTGCAGCAAGACAGGATGAGGACGATAATGAAGACGAGTAGAAAGAAGAATTAGTTTAAAGCTGTGCTTTAAAATCAAAATGCTCTTTTGATTAATTTACCTGAGTTCTAAACGTTCCTTTTTTTATAACTAATTGATCTGAAGTTTTGACCTCGATTAAAGAAGTGGTTTTTCAAGATATTATACTCAGAAACCCCTCATATTACAGGCCCCTTAAAGGTGGAAATGAGGTAAATAGTAAAAAAAAACTACTTTTTGACCTCATTTTTGGCAATTCGGTACTTTATTTGATATAAAATGATCCTTTAGCCACAGGAATCCGGCAAATAATGATCTGCGTACTTAACCCCCCCTCCCCCTCCGTTTCGTGAAGGTGAAAATTGATACTGGGGTACGGAAAGCGTGATTTCTGACGTCGGATTCGGATTCTTCATGCTTGATTTGATAGAAAACGACCACTTAAACCCAAAAATACGTCCAAATAGAAATTCTGATTTACCCCCTTATTTTCCCCCTTCAAGGGGGATTTCAGGTAATTGAGCTAGGGGGATTCGGGGGGATTTTTTTTTGTGTGATTTAGCTGATTTTTCTGAACATTTTGGTGTGAAAAAAAATTCTGTTGCAATTTCCCCGAGGTCAAACCGTATTTTTCCTCCACTAAAGATCCAGTTGGATAATAAGAGACCCGGAGATGTCGATTTCGCTGACGATATCAGTTTCCTAGAGTCCTGAAAACGAAAGCTCCAGCATTACCTTAACCAAGTCAGGGACGCTGCTGAACCTTTTGGCCTTAAGATAAATACAACCAAAACAAAAAGTATTGGCGAACACTGGATCTCTACTCGACCTACGATGCAATGACCAGACGATAGAGCAAGTCTTGGAGTTTAAGCCCTTAGGGAGAACCATCCACAATTCAGGATTGTGTCAGTGAGAAATCAAGTTAAGAATCGGCCAGGCTAATGCATCTTTCAGGAAACCGTCTCAAATTTGGCGCAGCCAGAAGTACTCTCTCCGACTCAAGCTGAGACTGTTCAACAGCAACGTCCTCTCAGCGCTTTCCTATGGTTCTGAAACTTGGCACATAGCTAAAATACTTGAAAAGAAACTTTTCGCGTTCAAAACATGTGCTTAAGGCACATTCTAAATATCCACTGGTCCCAAAAAGTAACAAACGCTACTATACGACAGAAGACATCTCAGCCACTGGTAACCAAAGTGATCAAATATTTCCGAGACTCGACTACCGAAGGTCGTCCTTCAGTGGCAGCCACGTGGTACCAGAAGAAGAGGACGCCCCAAAAATACCCTACGACGCAGCTACCGGGCTGACCTCGCAAACCTCAATGCCTCAATCCAACCTGAATGGGAAGACGTCTGGGCGGCTGCAGCAATGAGAGATGACTGGCGATTCTTCTTAGATGTCTTAAGCGCCTCTGGAGGCACAGGAGGATCTAAGGTATAAGGTAAGGGTCTTCGTTTTTCCAAAAATCTAGCTGCCTCGTTTCGGAAAATTCGTAAGGGTATCATTCCAGGCCGGTCTTCAAACCCTGATCACGTTGCTTCTGGCTTCAAACGAAAATTATGGTTCAATCCTTGGAAGGGTTGCGACCGTCCTTCGACTGGCGCTGTGAACCATGTTCGTCTCTACACAAAGAGAAATTTTTCTAAGGATCTCACTCTTCATCGTAGAAACCTATTAAAGGCCAACTCCACACGTGCCAAAAATCTTCTTTTTAGAATTAACGCTTAAAAAGGCAGGTCTCCCTTATCCTTTTCTGCGGCTGACATTCCTGATGAGGAATGGAATATCTTCTGTGAATCCGAATTTGCTCCTCCTGACAGCTACTTGGACTCTTTTATGAAACTGAGTTAGATAATTTTCTTGCCGCCTCTCCCAATAAAGAGGTCGTTGTAAGCGTAGCATTGATTGAAGATGTCATCAGATATCTAAAGCCTAAATCATCTAGTTGTATTAACCACTAGTGCTTTACCTTTGAAATTTGATGGAGAGGCACTAGTCCAACACTTGGCACTTTTAATACAGATGATTTTTACACAACGAATTGTACTCTCTGGTTTTTGCATTGGAGAGCTTATCCCAAAAGCAAAAAGCGAACTCAGAATGTTCATGATTTCGACCTATTATGGTTGTGACTTCCTTCTGCAAAGTCTCCGAGCTTCTTTTCCAATCGGACTTTCAACAAACATGTTACACCTTACCAGTTCAGGTTCAAGGGGGAACATGTTATGCTGATACTCTAACAGGTTAGCCAAGGCTAAATCTACAGGAGAATGTCTAGTTCTCGCTAGTCACGGTGTCAGATGTGCCTTTGATATCCTTATCTGCTCAGTTATGCTCCTTAAAGTGGCCCAACGTGGACTGAACTCCTCTGTGATTCACTGTCTTTGAGATATGTATTCTCAACTACGTGTTCACCTGAGACTACCTCTGGATAAAAATATGACCCCTCTTCCACGTAGAAAACTCTTTCTTGTCTTGAATGGTGCACGCCAACGAGGAACAGTTTCTTCTCCAAATCTTTTCAACAGTTGTGTGTTAGATGTTCGAATCCCACACATCTGATTCTATTTTCATTGAATCTGTCTCTAGTTGGTTATGCATATGACACTTTAAGTCTCAGCCGTACCCTCCGACGAATAAATGAGATCTTTTTCAGAATTCAACAGGAATATCTCAAACTCTGACTTCATTTCAATCCAGATAATTCAGAAATATAGCTTTTTAACTAGAAAGGTGAGCTACGGTCCTTTATAGCGCTTGGCGATACCATTGTTAGAGCAGCTGATTACCTCGTTTACCTAGGTCTTCCCATTGGTTCCTCACTACGATACACAAGATCCTTGCTCCCAGACCCTCTCACACGAGTATGTCTGCTTCTAATGCATCGATTGTAGCAGCAAAATTTCGATTCAACCAACTGCTATTAGCTAGCCTTGTCAATGGCGTAGCCCTCCCTCCCAACTTGTATATTGCTCTATTTTGGAAGCTGTTTACTAGAATTGATTGTCTTAAAGTCCGATCAATTTTCTTTCGGCTCGCTAAATATTTGCTTCGGTTGCCACCTTAGCATCAGAATTCTCCATCAATTAGAAACTTTAAACTCGGCGAATCTGATATTCCAATTTCTAAATTAACTGCGAAGATAGACTGAAAACTCAATTCTTCACAGAATGACTGGTATCAAGCTTTAATTCAATAGTTTTTAGTATTTTTATATGTCTGTGTAATGACCATATTCCGTGAAGTAATATCTAATTTTTTGTCTAATTCATGTTTTATTTTTATCGTTAAATCTCGTTACTATGACAAGAGTTAGTGCAGTAATTGATTTCCTGTTCATATGTTTTCTTTTTGTTTCTTTTTTCTTTTCTTTTTCATCTACTCCGGTCTTATCATGTTATGTGGGTGATGGGTGTTCAATAAATAATATATAAATAAATATCAACTTCCTTTGCTAAATACAACGGACTTTAGAATCCGAAAAGGCCAATAGAATGAATTTATTAGTGCAATACTTATTTAATCTTAAGTATTCGAAATGTCTACCTGCAAGCCACAAAGATGTTGGCCGTTGTCATTTCACCGATCTTAATGTTGCGCCTAATTTTACCAAAATGTTGCTGTGGTTTTACCAACTTTCTTTGGTACATTAAACAGCTAGTATCATCCTCCCCCCACACCCAACAGGGGATGCAGCTATGCTATCCGAATTTTATCGGCAAATTCTTGCTTTGCCATTGGCAAATTATACGAAATGGAGTTTACATCAACAAGTGAAATTCGAACACTAAGCTTCAGAAGAATTCATTTTCGATTTCTATATAAAGACGGTTCTAATCATGGGGAAACCCTGAGGTTCTGAAAAATATGTTAAGAGCTTCAACTAATTTAATTTAAGATAAAATCATTTGTTAAAGTATATTGATTAAAGTATATTGGGTTACATAGAGCTCGACACACGGGAAATTTTTCCACCAAGGACCAACTCAAAAGTTTGGGGCCAAATATGTGTTTTTTAATCAATTTCTAAAAAAAAATATAATTCTAAAATTTCTAATTCATTTCTAAAAAAAATATTTTGGCCCTCCCCACTAAAGGTCACACAAGTTAACACTTAAGAAGTGCATTTAAATTGACGATTTCTATAATTTGAAGTTTCAAAACAGGTTTTTAAGCCACCTTGCTGAACTTTAGTCACGTCATGGCCATCCTTGAAGGCCCTCTAGGGACATTCTTCTTCAGTAAAAAGGAGATATCCCTTCCTCCCTAAGAAAAATAATCAGACCCTCCCAACTAAAGGTCAAACATCTATGAACCGAGGTGGTGGTTTGCTAAAGTGACAATTATAATAGTTTACAGTCTGAAAAGGGCCTTTAAAGCCATTAATAATAATAAAAAAAAACTTTCTCCAAAGAGGAATTTTTTTTTTAAAAAAAGGTATTTTAAGCCAAAAACGAGTAGAAATGAAGTCAAATACTAATTTAATCTTAAAATGAACATAAATCAAAATTAATGAATAAATGAGATCCAAAACGAACGGAAATTATACTGAATAATAAAGTCAAAACCTTAATTCAGTAAAACGAGCAGAAACTACCTTCCCCTTTCCCTTACTGTGACATCAACCGCTGATCCATCTATTTATCCTTGTGCTGCTAATAAAAAAATGGTGTATGAAACAAGAGTGGAGCAAAGCCAATTGGCCTTTATATATTTCTACCCTAACAGCTCTGTTGTCCAGCGTCAAGATCCCTCTTAATCTACTGTGCATGAGTGTTTTTTCGCCACAAGCCAGAGTGCAAATGAATATATATTACCTTCACTTAGTTAAGTGCATGAAACAAGCTGAGAATGTGGCTGTCCCCCTTGCCGGGTTAAACTCAAAACTCGAAGTCCAATTTGGAAAAAATTCGCGGGTCTTAAAGCCGTCAAAAATCGTGCTAAATCCTGGCTTCGCATCTGGATTGCGTGTGGACGGCCCTTGCGAGGCCAAGTGTTTGATATAAAAAGTAAGACAAAAGCGGAATTTAAACGGTATCTTCGTTTGGTTCGATATAATGGTGCTGAGTTCCCTAAAAGTGCAGTACAATGGAAAGAAGTCATTAATACGTCTAAATTTGATTCTTAGGGACCAGTGATGTTATCCCAGATTTGTCTTGGCTTGGACATTATAAAAAAAAAATTTGTATGATTGAGTATAGTGTTCATTATCATTTTCAGTGCTTAATTTCTAAATTTTTGCCACCTAAAGTTTTGCAACATCATGTTATTCCCGTCTCAACTAAAAGTATTGTTAATTGTATGCTTAAACTTAAGTCTAAATCAAGTGATCTTGATGGGATTAGCGCTCACCATTTACGTTGTGATTGTCCGGCAACACCCTGATGTTGCAACACCCTGCAACATCTACATTTAACCTCTAAAGTATCTCAGCTGCTATGAGTGGGGGGAGGGTATAAAGTATTGCCTCCTCTCGCTCTTTTGTAGGTATGTTAGCCATGACTCCAAGTGTTACATCCAGAACTAAATGAATTAAAATGGAATTATGATGGCCGATCAAGATTTTGAAACGTCAAATAAATATCGCACAAGCTCAATATTATCCTTTTCAATTTAAACAAGGTTATAAAAACTAAAATCAAATATACCTGGTTTTAAAGTACCTCCATAGCATGCAAGAGATTTCAATTTGCTTTTCTTATTTTTTCTTCTTGGCAATGAAGCTGAAAAGATTCATGCGTCTTTATAAAAAAAAAAGGAAGCAAGCATACTACCATAAAGCAGAAACAAACAACATAAAAGCAAACACTGAAATCGCAGTAAAACGTAAAACAAAAGACGACACGGACAATTTTATTTGTCTTTCCAAAAATTCTATTTCTGATTTAATATTGAACTGAACAATTTAAACTATGACACGAAATGATAAATGTAAATTTTAGAACGAGTAAATACCTCAAATTAATTGTTTTACTTTTGCAGCTATTAATTCACAATAAAGGAGAAGAGAAAAAAAAATTGTTTTAGATACTTGCAGAAACATTGCTTTTTGCTAAAATACGATCTGTATGTGCGCATAATTAAAATTGTTTTGGCGATCTTTTATCACTAAGAAGGGTTTGATTCTTGAAAAATATGTATTTTGATGCAATATCATTTTTTTTTTTTTGTATTTTCACGTGTTCTCTCCATCCTCTCTAGCAAGGTATTACGGCTTGGACTCTTCAGTTCCAAGAAAAATTTTGCATATCGAGCATAAACTAATGTATTTTTATAATTTCTCCTGAAAACCCTCTCATACCCCACCCCAACTCAAAGGTTAGGTCTGTTCATGACTATGTATAAAGGGGTTATTCCTCTCTATCTCCCTTCTATACACAAAAATGAAGATACCGTTTTATTCTAGCAAAAAAATAGTTTGTGCGTACATAAAGTTTTTAGTTTTCAAAAACTAAATGAAGCCATAGTAAAACAGGGACTAGTTGTACAATGTCTACTGCGACTTTAAATCTCACACTGGGGGCTTCCAAACTAATCAAATAAGGCGGTATCATTTCTCACCCTACATAAGTGATAAAGCGGTTGGTGCAAAAACTATATCGCAGATAAAGACCAATGTAATTAAAGTAAAATTTTTATCACAGAATTATGGGAATGTATTACTCGTTTTTCTTTGATGAAAAACTATTTTTGTTTTACTTATCGTCAGCTCACCGGGAACACTTACTGAAGAATATAATTTGAACTGTAATTCCTTTCCACTTAAAAAAGGTGCAAGGATGTAACGACATCCTGGATGTCAACTGAGGTAATCAGAAGCCAGATCAGCGATCTCTACTTTAAAAAATGTCATAGTTTAGCGTCAAAGCACTTTATTGACTTTCAAGTTCCCATGTTGACTGTGAAGCTCAACTAATGGTTAAATATTTTTCTTATTGGCGAGATTAAACTTACAAAACCAGTTTTTTCAGCTGGAAGTAAGTACTAACATTAAAACTTAAAATGGACGTGATATATTCCATATATTAAGGGAGCTGTTCCCTTCTCAGCCCCTCGCTCGTTGCCCTAAACCGTCTTACTGTTTTAAAAAAGCTTCTTATCATAGGGAGTGCAATCGCGCTGCCTAAGTAAAGAACAATGTGAAAAATACTTGACTGAAAAAATACACATGAATGTGCATCGTCAGTTTAATATACATATACTAATATTTAGTAAATAAAATGTTAATATTATTTGATTTATTAAAGTCATAAAATTAAAAACATTTATATTTTTTCAGTAAAGTGTAAATTACGTTCTGGTTTTGAGCCCTACTCATGTTAATTTCTGCTCGTTTTTAGTTTGACTCGGTTATTTATTGTAATTTCTGTTCGTTTTGGGTTCCATTTATTTTGTCGATGCTGATTTGTGGTAGTTTCACGCTTGGTCGATTATTTGATTTTAATTTTGCTCATTTTTGGTTTAATGGAGTTCTTTAATTTTCTTTGAAAAATTTATTTTGTAGAAAAAACTTTTTTAATTAATTCCAAATTAACGGCCCTTGTGTTTCAGCAGTCGTTCTTAAAGAATTTGGACAAAAATTAAAACTTTAGCGTGAAGAGCAATGGGGTTGAGAGGGAGGCCGTCCCTGTCTTAAAAGGCATAATTTCTGCTAATTTTAAGTTTTAATGTTGCTCTTTACTTTCACTTGATTTTTTTATTTGATTTCTGATCATTTTTCGAATTAATGCCAACACTAACCAAGACATTCATGTGGGGTACCGGCCCCATAATCCCCCAGTTTCTTGCTTATAAATTTTAAATATGTATAACTGTAAATTGATTGGTAGCGTCCCAATTTTTCAGTTTTTCTGCTGAAGAACTAAAATATTCGACAAATAAAATTTTGGACGGAATCTGAACATTTAGTTAAAATTTTAGACAAACAGAAGTTTTGTTGAATAAGTCCTGAATAGCAAAATCTTGGGTGGACGGAAAGGGGTATTATTGTTTCTATAGATGGGAATTTCCCGTGACTTTTTATCTTCTACACGGCTGCAGCCACATCAAGTTCTACAATAAGGTTCTGCCAGCGTACACATATGTTTCAATGCATTGAAACATTGTATGTGAATACAAAAAGAGATATATTATAATTTATAATAGCTGAAAACAGAACTTCTGGTCGAACTTACCCCCCCCCCCCAATAAATTTTCTGGCACGAATCATGATGCTCTGCCTCCCTTTTCCCACCTCTGTTTCAATAGGCAGACACATTAATTATTTTATGCTACATAAACAAAGATTGTCGTAGTGCATGAGTCACTGTCAGGGGCGGATCCAGGATTTTTTTTTTTGGGGGGGGGGGGAAATGGGTTGATCCGATAAACTAGCGTTAGGAGTAACTTTAATTAACGCAAACTTGAGTTAATTAAGTAAATTACACTACTTTAGACTACGCTAGGGGGGCACACCCCCCGTCCCCCTCTGGATCCGCCACTGGTCACTGTTACCTCTCTCCCCTAGCAATTCATTCTATTTTTATCCGACGGCTCAGTGGGAATTAAAATACTTAAGTATTAAAATGCACTGTTTGAGACATGCAATCACCTACAAAATGGTCCACCGGCCCTTTTTCACAATTAATAAAAATAACTGTCCGAAAAACAAGTTTTTCAAAAAAAAGTAAAGGCCATTTTAAACTTAGGATCAGCAGATACAAATACCTTTTAAAATGCAAATTCAAAACGACCGGAAATGACTATTAAAGAAAAAATGAAACCCAAAACGAACAGAAATTAATTAAACAATCATAAGCATGAATATGAAAATCAAGATTAAAACGAAAAAAAAAAAATTTCCTATTGAAGCATAAATGAAACTTAAAACAAACAGAAATTAAATAAACAAATCAATGCAGAAAGACATACAAGACATACTAATGTACATTAATAAATAAGTCTTTAAAGAAGTGGAAACTTGGTTGAGCATTCGAATCAAGCTTGAAAAAAACAAAATCCTTCCCCCTAAAAATTTGGATATAACCACTTTCTCCCATTGTAAAAGTCTAAGGTTTACCTTGCACTTGGCGGTATGATAGAGAAAAATTTTACAACAAAAATTTACCTCTGTGCATAATATTTTACTTAAATGTTAGTACTATATAAAAATTTTTGAACTGATGAGCTTCCAGCAATTGATACCATTTTGCATAAAATATTCAGATTATTTAATTAGCCTTTTTTAAATTTTTTAAATACAAATATAGTTTCCATACAAACAAGTGTTTGGATATTGCCTCCTTTCCTAACTGTAAAAAAAAACCAAAAGCCTACTGCGTCATTGGCGCTTAACTGAAAACAGATTATATTACAAATATTTTCTTTTCCTGTTCTTACAGTATTGAAAATAAAAATACAATTACAGTGAAATAAATTCTTGAACTGATGGATCTTTCAACAATTAATATCATTATTCATCAAATATTCAATTTGATGTTGTTTATACTTTCCAATACTGTTCAAGACGCATATAGTTTTCAGTAAAGCGCCAATGAAGCAGTATGTTTTCTTATCTGATCTCTGAACTATTTTTAACGAAATGACCATACGTAATGGTGTTTTTGTTATATGATCTTTCAACTATTTTTAACAAAATGGCTACCTCAAATTTTTTCCAGATGTATTTGGGAAAAAAGGGATCGGGGGGGTATTTGCCCTCTGATCACTTTTGACACTTAAAAAGGGCACTAGAACTCTCAATTTTCAATCGAATGAGCCTCCTTTGAAGTTTATACGACGACCCCTTCTATATGAAGTGCCTCTAGGTAAAAAATAAATGGAGTGTGGGGGGAGGCTAGCAGCCCTCCAATCACTTTTGACTCTTAAAAAGTGAATTACAACTTTCAATTTCCAATCAAATGAGCCCTCTAGGAGGTTTATAAGACCATCCCTTCTATAAAAAACATATATATCTCTGGGGCATAACTTACAACGCCTACCCCCGGGCCCTGGGGGGCTGTGTCGACACCGGAGTTTTTTGTTATTGGAATTTTGAACTATTTTTAACAAAATGTCTAGCGCGAAATTTTATCTAATGCATTTAGGGCGTGGAGGAGTGGGGGAGGCTAGTTTCCCTCCGATCTATTTTGAATCTTAAAAAGTGAACAAGAACTTTCAATTTCAAATCAAATGAGCCCTCTCCGAAGTTTATACGAGCATCCCTTACATAAGAAGTATATATGCCCCTAGAGCATTACTCATAACGCCTGCCTTCGGACCCTGGGGGTTTGCGTCGACACAGGAATTTTTCTTATATGACATGTGAACGATTTTTATGGAAATGGCTATTGTGAAAATTTTTTCGGTGTGACTGGGGGAAAAAAGGGGGGGGGGGGCTAGTTACACTCGGATATCTTTTGACTCTTAGAAATTGAACTAGAACTTTCAATTATCAATCAAATGAGCCCCCTCTGAAGTTTATACGAGCATCCCTTTCATAAGAACCATATACGCCCCCAGGACAACACTTACAACGCCTATCCCGCGGGCTCTGGGGGGGGGGGTGTTTTTGTTATCTAATTTTTGAACAATTTCCAAAACACTGACTATCTCAAAATTTGTAGGGGACGGGTTTGGAGAAAAAAGAGCGTGGGGGGGGGCTGTTTTAACTCTCTTGACTCTTAAAAAGTGAACTTGAACTTTCAATTCCCAATCAAATGAGCCCTCTATGAAGTTTATACGAGCATCCCTTTCATAAGAACCATACAAGCCCTTAGGGCATAACTTAGAACACCTTCATCTGTGTCCTGGGGGGGGGGGGGGTTCTATTGACACCGGATTTTTTCTTACCCGACCTTTGAACCATTTTGCCTCGGATCTCTTTTGACTATTAAAAAGTGAGCTCGAATTTTCAATATCCAATCAAATGAGCCTTCTCTGAATTTTATACGAGCATCCCTTTCATACGAACAATATATGTCCCAGGGCATAAATTACAACTCCTGCCCCCGGACCCTGGGGGGTTGTGACGACACCTGAGTTTTTGTTATCTGACTTTTGAGAAATTTTGAAATTAATGCCTATCTCAAAATTTTTATTGGATGCATTTGGGGAAAAGGGGCGTGGGGGCTAGTTGCCCTCCAAAATCTGTTGACTCGAAAAAAACTTAACTAGAACTTTCGATTTCAAATTAAATGAGCCATCTCTGTATTTTTTACGAGCATCACTTCAATAAGAGCCATATATTCTCCAAGGGCATAACTTAAAACACCTGCCCTCGGGCCCTGGGGGGCTGTGTTGACCCCTGACTTTTGTTATATTGTCTTTGAACTATTTGAAAAAAAACTATCTCAGTTCTTATCGGATGGGTTTGAGGAAAAAAGGGCGTGAAGAGGGGGAGGGGGCTAGGTGCCCTCCAGTTTCTTTCGACTCTTAAAAAGTAGACTAGAGCTCCAGCTTCCTAATCGAATGAGCCTCCTTTGAAGTTTATACAAGCCCCCTTTCTATGTGACCAATAATCGCCCTCTGGGTTTTGCTTACAACATCTTCCCCTAGACGATAGGGAGTTGTGACGACACAGGAATTTTTGTTATTTGGTCTTTGAATTATTTTTAACAAGATAGCTATCTTAAAATTTTTATTAGATGCATTTGGGAAAATAGGGTTTAGGGGGGGTGGAGAAGCTGGTTACCCTTCAATATCTTTTGACACTTAAAAAGTGAACTAGAACTTTCAATTTCCGATCAAATGAGCCCTCTCTGAAGTTTATACGACAATATTGTCTATACAAAACCCTACAGGCCTCAAGGACACAATTTATAGTCCTTGCCCTAAGGGCTGTGGGGGAGTTATTATCCTCAAAGAACCAATTTCCGGAACTCAAAATTACGTTTAATAAAATGGCAATCTTACAATTTTTATTGGATGTATTTTGGGAAAATGTGGGCGTGAGAAGAGGGGTAGGTGCCCACCAATCACTTTCGACTATTAAAAAAGGCACTAGCCCTTTGATTTCAGATCAAATGAGCCTTTTTTGAAGTTTTTTCGACACCGCCTTCTATAAAAATCTTATAAACCCCAAGGCTATAACTTAAAACCCTTGCCTCGAGGGTTGTGGGGGAGTGTCCTCCTCAAAAACATATTTTCTATTTGCAAATCAACTACGTTGAACAAAATGGCTTTCTCCAAATTTTGATTGGATGTATGGGGGGGACGGAGGGCCGGGGGGGGGGGCTAGTTGCCCTCCAATCACTTTCGACTATTAAAAAGCCCACTAGTCCTTTGAATTTCCAATCGAATGAGCCTTTTTTGCAGTTTCTACGACAACGCCTTCTATAAAAACCTTATATGCCCCCAGGGCATAACTTAAAGCCCTTGCCCTAAGGGTCGTGGGGGATTGTCCTCCTCAGAAACATATTTTCTATCTGGAAATCAACTACGCTGAACAAAATAGCTATCTCAAAATTTTGATTGGATATATTTGGGGGAATGATGGGCGTGGGGGGGGCTAGATACCCTCCAATCACTTTCAACTATTAAAAAGGGTACTAGCCCTTTGAATTTCCAATCGAATGAGCCTTTTTTGAAGTTTCTACGACAACGCCTTCAATGAAAACCTTATATGCCCTCAGGGCATAACTTAAAACCCTTGTCCCGAAGGTTGTGGGGGAGTGTCCTCCTCAAAAACATATTTTCTATCTGGAAATCAACTACGCTGAACAAAATGGCTATCTCAAAATTTTGATTGAATGTGTTAGGGGGAATGATGGGCGTGGGGGGGGCTAGTTGCCCTCCAATCATTTTCTACTATTAAAAAGAACACTAGAACTCTCAATTTCCAATCGAATGAGCCCCCTTTGAAGTTCCTACGACGACTCCTTCCATATGAAGTGCCTCTGGGAAAAAAATAATAAATAAATACTAAAACATTGGAGACGTATGGCCTTTACTATCGTCAGCGGTACAGCGTTGCCTCTGATATCAGATGCGCACTTGTACGTCAATGTGAATAAATTTGTGAAACATGAAGCAAATCAGTTTAGCTAAATGCTACTTTAAAATATATGTCAGAAACGTGTTTCTGCCATAAGAGGAAAAATGTTATTCACGGAATCCTTATTAAGGCTCAGTATAAATAACGGAAGATGAGTGATTAACTCATATCCCCCTCCATATCTTTTTCTGAATTCTGAATTATAATTCATCTGAATTATCATGCTAAATTAGACAATTTATGCATTGAAATGGCTTATTTAGGCATCTGTCACCTCCCACCAACACACAAAATGACAAACCAAAGCTTCGTCATAACAGCTGATACGCAATTATAAATAACTGAACATTATTTCCTGAAAAATTGAGTGAATCAACTTGATTAAATCAAGCATTAAGACAGATGTACGTATTAACCATTTACCTTGTATATACTAGGTGACTTTTCACGAATGAATGCGCAATCGGGCAATATTACTTCGTCCGCAACAGTGAAGTTTAATGTATGCAACAGTAATTCCGCAACAGTAATTCGTCTGCAACAGTGGAGTTCAATATTACTTCGTCTGCAACAGTCGAAGTGCAACAGTGAAGTTTAATATATAGGTGTTTGATACTTTGAAATCGATTGGCTACATCAATATTTTCAATAATAGCAACGTGGTCCGTTTCGGGGCAAAATCGTAGCTTTGTGCCACAAAATGGCAGAAATCCACCACTTTCCTGCGGCACAATCTTTTCGGTCATTTAATAATGGCACTAGAACATATACTTCCCGTCCAAAGGAGTATTCCCACGATCTTCTAGGACCATTTGTTCGGTACGATCCCCTATGGGGGAAAACAAACACACACGTCCGCGATCTTTTTCTGGAAAAAAAGCAAAATCCCACATTTCTGTAGATAGGAGCTTGAAACGCCTACAGAAGGTTCTCCGATATGCTGAACATAATGCGTCACGCTAATATGCGTCGGAACCTATTTTGATATTGTTAGTATTATATGCATTTTCTTTTGTTAGTATTATATAGAGATTTCTATGTTGTGTTTTTTGTGTGACCCATTTGTTAATAAAAAAAAGGTCTAATTTTCATTCACGTCGCTTGACTTTTGGGAGTTTCCCTCTTTTTCGAAAATCAAGCAAATTTTAGTCCCTAGATAAGCTAAATTAGCATAAAAACTTAAGAAAAACTCAAACGATTTTCAAGAAAATATCCTAGATAGTAATAGTCCCTAGAAAAAAAAATAATATAGATACTTATGAAAGCCTAAAACGATCTTTTAAGAAGACATACTTAAAGATATGGAAGCAAAAAAATATAAGCGAAAGTGTTCAAAAATCGAATAATAAAGTCTGAATGTACAATATTTGGCTAATAGATACAGTATGTAGATGAACGACGTTTAGTAGTTGCCTCTTTAACGCTCTTTTAAGACACAAGCAAGGGGGATCCGGGAGAAGAGATCCGAGAGTTCCTTCAAAATGAAGTTCTATTCAAGCATTGACATTTCTCGCTCTTTCTCTCTCTCTCTCTGCCCAATACTCACACCAGTGGTGCCGATTCACGCAAGTTAGAAAGGAGGGAGAGGACAAAAACGTATTTATCAGAATCTAAGGGGGAAGGACAGCTTTCTATGTTTTTTTTTCAATTTTCTAAACTAATTACCCCCCCCCCCCCTAAAAAGCCATTTTCAATAAAAAAAAACGAAAAAAAGTAATGGCAAAAATTGCTGAAGAATCCAATAGCCCGCCTCAGATTGACCCCACTGTTGTATGGCATTTGTGTTTTTTTCATCCTTGTAGCCATTTACCAGTATATGACTTGTTTAATCTAATTTTCTCGTCTTTTTTTCTCCCGTTGATACCGGAAACTTCCAGATGCGGAAACTTTCAAGATTCGTGGTATTAATTGAAGTTTTACCCGTGTTATTTATGAAAGTATGCATTGTTTTTTTGCCTGCAGCTGCAAGCCTAGGCCTTCCTTCAATTTTGAAGGTCTGAGGTCTTCCAGTTTTACTACTGATGACGGTCACTGCATCTGTGACCGAAATATCTGGTATTTTTGTGAATTTCCATCACGGTTTGTGAAACACTGTCTATTAAATGGATTTTATCCCTATTTAAACTTTTATTTATCTTCAATTTTGAAAGTTTTAATAATAAATAAATAATGAATAATAAATAATATGTATAATAATTGTATAATAATTGTATAAATAATATGCATAATAATTAATAAATAATAATGAATAATAAATAAATAATAAATAATGAATAAAGAATAATGAATAATTAATAATGAATAATAATTAATATGTACAATAATATGTATAATAATTGTATAGCTAATAAGTATAATAATTAATAAATAATGATGAATAAAATTAATAAATAATGAATAAATAATAAAACGACAGTAAGCACCACAATAAGCAAACATGCTGAATAAACGACAAAATCGCAGTAACAACAAGGAGCAACACAATAACAGTAGCAGAAACATGGCTTAGCCATTATTTAGTTTTACTTTCTTTCTTTTTTCTTTTTTCTACTTCCTTTCTTTTTTTTACTTTCTTTTTTTTTACTTTTTTTTTCAGGCAAAATAAAGTGCCCCAATTCCTAGCTATCTAAAATTTCCATATACAGCAGAACAAGAGAGATTTGCTTGGAAAGTATTTTAAGAATATGGGCATTGTGCTCACAAACAGAAAAAAACTACCGCGATAGGTAACATACGCGGGAGGGGAGGGTACAGGGCCCGTCTTCCCCATATTGTATATGGGCACTGAATATTTGGGCACTTCCAATGTCAAATTATAAAATCTCAAAAATAGTATTCCCCCTCCCTAAAAAATCCAATATACCTACCTGATAAGTCAATAAATCTCAAAAATACTATTCCTCTCCCCCTAAAAAAAAAATCAGTGTATGTACCTCAAAAATACTATTTCCCCCTAAAAAAATCCAGTTTACGTGCCTAATAGGTAAAAAATCTCAAAATACTATTACCCCCCCCCCCCCAAAAAAAAAAAAAATTCCTGTGCACGTACCTGATAGGCAATTTTCATAATTTGCATCAACGAGCAATTCTAATTGCCTTTGCGTTCACACAGAATTGTATATTTCCTAACTGCTACCACTGTTTCTGCCTATTTCTACAATAAGGGTCGAATTGTATCTGCTCAAAAAATTGCTTAACAAAGCTTCTAAAATTGCCGAAGTCGGCAACCAAATTGTGGCGGGAATATTGTTCATGTGCTGCCATCTGTTTGACCAAGAGTTATTTTCATGCAGGATCACCACTTCCATGTTTGTTGATCTTGTTAATTCTCAAATTAGCAGTCTTAACGAGATATTTAGATAGGTAAATTTATACAGCTATGCTATTACCCTTGTTTAACAGACAAGAAATTATGAAGTGAGTTGTTAACAGTAATAGGCAAATAAATGAATTATATAAAAAATGTCTTTATGTTCATACAGAGTTGTCTTTTCCATAAAAAAATACAATAACTTTACGGATGTTGCTGCTGCTGACACAGGAAAAATAAATGCCTAGTTGCCTAATAAACAGAAAAACAAACTGCCGAAACGCATGAATACTACTATTGTGAGAAGGTTAATTCACCTATCTCATTTTCATCAGTTGATATTTAAGGACTTGCAGAATACATCATTTTCGTCGATCTGTGTTCAGAAGCTTTAAAGTGCAATACTATACTTTACCTTCAGTGGTCCTGAATAGATTTTCATGCTTCTCAACAAACAGCAAAACACCTTCTTTATCAAATTTGTATGATGGTTGCAAACATAATGAGCTCAAACTTGAACGACAAAATCTCATGATGATCCCTAGAATTCCAATATTCTTTGTACAAGATTATAATAAACTATACTGTACAGCATCAACTCGCTGTTGACTGTGCATGTCCGAATTAGATTGATTATTCGTTTATATTGAACAAACAACGTTACTAAGTTCAGCGACTACACTTATAATAACATAGTTATAGCATACAGATTTGATCGAATATTCATTTTGTAATTGGTGACCTTGTAATTAAGCCCAAATCAAAGCCAAGACTCTAAAAGGGCAACCAACACCAATCCTGTACCATTTTTTCTACCAAATCTCTCCATATTCCAACCACCCTCCCCCCAAAAAAGATACTGAATCAAGATCTTGAGTTAGCTATTTTAGTTCAAAATAGTTAAGAGGTCCAATAAATATGCCTCGAGGAATGGCATGATACCAAAGCCTCTTGGGAAAGGGCTATAAATAATACAATTGCCAATAATGTTTATATGCAGGTTTTACGATGGAAAAGGGGGGTTATTTAATTTTCGGTGTGTGATTGGCTAGAAAATTCCAGGGATTAGTCTCTAGGTCAAACGAGCCAACAATTTGCTGTGGGATGGTGGAGATGGTTCCTGAAATAGGCTCAAAAACGTTTTTGGCCCTGATAAATTTTAAAATTACAACCATGAGCCTTGAGCCAAGGGAGACTTAATGTACGAAAAAATTCTGGGGAATACACCCCCTCCCACCTAGAAAAATAGGGCTTAAAAAAGCCCATATATTTTCCTCCTGGTTGGCTTAATACTTATAAATTTAACTTCTAGGGCTAAGAGGACCCCAATATAGAAGAAAAATTGGTTCCTTCCGAAAGAGGGCCAGAAAAGCTTCCAGGAAAGAAATCCCCAGCTACTTGGTATGGAAGGGGCTTTAGTGAAAACTAAAGAAGGGGCTCATTCTTTCCAAAATTGGCAGTTCTGGCGCCCTTTTTAAGGGCCAAAGGCGATTTGAGATCAAAAAGCCTCCCTCCCTTGGGATTGTCTGATAGCACCTCCCAGAATAACTCTCATGACCTTTATCAAAATTTAGAGAATGTTGAAACGTTTAACAAGTTTGCCTAAAGGGTCGGAACCACCCCCAAAGTCCTAGGACAATGGTCCTAAATTACATCAATCGCCGAATGCCTACAGATATGTTGGCTCTGTCAGAATCTACTTCTATGTTATTTAAGTACTTAGGCTCCTATATGAAATATCAATACGCCCAAAATGATTATACACTATCAATGCATTACAGGAGAAATTAGAAAACTCCTATGGACTTCTCTCAAGAGTGAAGGGTTACTTTTTTTCAAAAAAAAAAAAATTCTTGGCTGCATATATAACACGTTTTGCTCCTGATGTTTCCTTCCTGGTTTCAATTTGGAAGTATTTTAAGTTTCCGAACGAAATCGTATCCTTTTACTGCTTTCTAGATTTCATAAATATTTTCTGTATTCCAATTTGGACGACCCAAAATATACAACAAACACTTCGTGGTAACAAACTGTAAGAAATGAGCAATCAGAATAGCAACTAAAACTCTAAAAGAAGGACCTTGGATAGCAATAAAGACATCAAAAGAATTGACTTTTTATGGTGATTCCTAATATATAAAAATTGATCAAGTTGCTACAGATTCAAAATCAGAAGTAGCCAATCAATTTAAAATCATTGAAAATTATATATTGAGCTTCTCAGTTTAAGAGGCAGTAATCTAGTACGATAGCACATTTCTTCCTAAAGAGCCACCAAGTAAATTATGTACAGTGATATATAATTGTGCGTAATTGCTATTATGGAGGAAGGCCAGTGGGTAATTGAATAGGTAGGAAAGAGGATGCATGCCTCATACCTAAAAAAGTAGTATTTTATGCCCAAAAGGTACAACGAGGATCTATTGTTTTCACCAAGATTTAATTGGTAATTGTTAGCCCTAATTATAAAACAAATGTCCCTTTTCTCCTGTATATAAATTGCGTTCACCTGCGTTTCAAAGGGTTTGATATCTCTTTGAATCCAATGGTAAAAATAGCTGGGCTTAGTCAAGTTGAGATGAAAAGCGCGTTCAAGTTTTGGCTGACACTCTGGTAAAAAAAAAAGTGAGTTATATTTTCTAGGCCCACTTTTGGTTATCCCCTAACCAGGTTAGATTGGGGGAGGGAGTTTTAGGTGAGTTCTCAATATATGACAAGGGGTGGCATCTACTTTTACTAATCATGGTAAATATATTCCTCCCGTCCACACAGCATCACTGGTTTTATCCATATTACTAGTTGAGCCAGTCCCTCGTGATGTCTGGTATTATTTGATATTAATTATAAAAAACTTTTTAAGTGTAATAAGCTTCTCAAAGAAAGTTAAGGTAAGCCATCAAGCAAAAAATGAGCAAAATAAAATCACATGACCTACCAACCTTGGAATTACCACAAAACGGCATCCATAAAAAAATGAGACCAAAAGAGGCAGAGTTCACAACTATCAACCAAGTCAAACTCAAAACGAGCAGAAATTAACATAAGTTGGGCGCAGAACCCCTATGCCTTTCCAAGGCCAGAACAAAATTTGCACGTTACTGAAAAAATATAAATGTTTTTACTTTTATTAGTTTAATAATTCAAATAATATTAACACTTTGATTACTAAATATCAGTATATGTATATTAAACTGACAATGCATATTCATTTGTATTTTTTCAGTAAAGTGCAAATTTTGTTCTGGCCTTGGGAAGGCATAGGGGCTGTGGGGGGAGGGGTTGTCATTCTTAAAGACCTAATTTCCAAAACTTTCAACTACGTTGAATAAAATATCTAAAAATTTTGATTGGATGTGTTTGGGGAAAAGGTGGGCGTGAGAGGGTAAATGCCCTTAAATCACGTTCGACTATTAAAAAGGGTACTAGCCCTTTGAATTTCAAATCAAATGAACCCTTTTTCAAGTTTCAACGACAAAGATTTCAACAAAAACCTTATTTGCCCCCAGGGCATAACTTATAATCCTTGCCTTGAGGGCTGTGAAGGAGTTTCTTCCTCAAAAATATATTTTCTATCTGGAAATCAACTACGGTGAACAAAATGGCTATCTAAAAATTTCGATTGGATGTGTTTGGGGAAATGATGGGCATGGGGGGGGGCTAGTTGCCCTCCAATCACTTTCGACTATTAAAAAGGGCACTAGCCCTTTGAATTTCCAATCGAATGAGCACTTTTGAAGTTTTTATGACAATGCCTTCTATAAAAACCTTATATCCCCCAGGGCATAACTTAAAACCCTTGCCCTGAGGGTTGTGGGGGAGTGTCCTCCTCAAAAACATACTTTCTATCTGGAAATCAACCTAACCTAAGCAAACCTAACCCAGCCTAACCTCCCCTAACAAGACCTAATCTAACTTAACCTGGCCTCATCAAACCTTGCATTAAGTTGAAAAAGTTGACTGACAACACTGACTAAATCCAAAGAGAAAAAAAGATATTTCGGACATTAACCGGCGAATGTCGACATTCACCAATTTGACGAACATTCACGGTAACATATATAATTTCAGATATTATATTTTATAATCAAAGATTGTTCTTTTTTGTAATTTTAGGGAGGGAGAATGAATGCTCCTTCCTCTCCAACCACCCTTATTAATACAATTTATCTTAAGCTTGACTGTGACACCGCATATTTGAGGGATTATCATGTTTAACGGGTTAGGTGAAAACCCAGGTCTGTGAACCCTATGAAAACTTAAAAAGTAGGGTCTTATTTTTATATCTGTAACAGCAAAAATCAATAAACCTATTTTGCCAATTTGAATCCAAAGATTCAATTTTTTAAACTTAAACATTAAAATATTTGTTTCTACTTAATGGACATTACACCCAATTTATGTACGTCGACATAGAAGCATTGCGAAGGACTGTGCCGTGGTTGCCCCCCCCCCCTAAACAGAATAATCACGTCACAATTTAACAGTAGAGCAACAGTTTCGACAGAAGATAGTACAGTAGTAATATTACTCTCCATCTAGATTCAAGTTTCAACTACACAACAAAAAAGAACTTAGATATAGTAACGATAATACAATGAATCAGAAATAATGTAAAAATTCAAAAAGTATGAAGAAGTAAATGCAAAAACATTAAACAGCTTGTGACAAAGTTCATTTTTATATACTGACCACTGTATAAAGATAATTAACAGTAAGTTCACCGCAGATCATTTCTGGCTCTTCATTCTCGGTGCGTACAAACAGCTCCTCCCACATATTCTTTCATTAGCGGGTTACTAATGTTAGTATGTGTCAGCAGTCCAATTACCCTGGAACACGTATTTTGGCAGAAACAAAATGCCTTTGAAACCAACTCGAGACTTCGAAACCTACTTGTAATTCCTAAAAACGTCAAATAATAACATTGCACATCTAATTACCGATTTTCATATATGTATTGAAAATATATTAATTTAAAATTAGTTTCTTTAAAATTTAGTGTTCCAACGTTGAAGCCAAGTTTCGCGTTCAAGAGAAATCTGACTTGTCTACCCGTGAAAAGATCTAATGTCGCTTATGTGTTTACGTTCTCCGGAGCACTCGCACCTCGGTCCGGGTTTTTATAATGGGTGAGATAGGGAATGATTATACTGTCTATTATTTATATACTGTAATACTGACTAACAATAACTTTATTAAACTCTCAATTCTTAATTAATTAGGACAATAAAATAGAAATAATAAATTTTTAGAAAAGGCATGTTTCTACTAAGCTGTTTATTTTCTATTTATGCGAATAAAAAATGAGTTGTATCAATTCTTCAAACATAGACCAAAAGTTGCTTTCTACGATTGGCACTGAACCATAACGGCAAATGTTAAAAAAAGACGTGGCTGTACACACTATTCAAATACACACTTTTTTCAATGAAATGTAAAAGTCATTCTTATCTTCAAAGAGCAAAGTGGGACAGCAGCCCTATTCTTATTTCTGGTCATTTGAAGTCGTTTGAAGTGTGATTAGTTACATTGATTTCTGTTTGGTCAAAGATTTATTTTATACAATATCAAATAGTCCGTGCGAAAGAGTTTCTTCTCCCTAATTAAAACTTATAGTTGTTGTTCCCCAGAGTGGAGTCTTTGATGTGATGTCAACGTGTCTAAGCAAGAGAACTTTTCGCCACAAATTTCACAATCATAGGTTTTTTTACCAGAGTGAATTCTTTGATGTATTTTCAACTTGCCAATTCGGGAGAATTTCTTTATACAAATTTCACATTCACAGCGTTTTTTTCCAGAGTGAACTGTTTGATGTGATTTCAAATGGATCTTCTGAACAAATCTTTTCCCACATATTTCACATTCATGGGTTTTTTCCCCAGAGTGAATTACTTGATGCGTTGTCAAATGGCCCTTCTGGGTAAATTTTTTCTTGCAAATTTCACATTCATGGGTTTTTTTCCCAGAGTGAGTCTTTTGATGCGATATCAAATGGTCCTTCTGCAAGGAATTGTTTCTTGCATATTTCACACTCATGAGATTTCCCCCCATAGTGAATTGTTTGATGCAATTTCAAATTGCCCTTCACAGAGAATTTTTTATTACAAATTTCACATTCATGGGGTTTTTTACCAGAGTGAATTTGTATATGCGATTTCAAAGATCCCGTATAAGAGAATTTTTTCTTACAAATTACACACTCATGTGGCTTTTCCCCAGAATGAATTGTCTGATGTGATTTCAAATTGCCCTTCCTAGAGAATTTTTTATTACAAATTTCACATTCATGGGGTTTTTTACCAGAGTGAATTTGTATATGCGATTTCAAATATCCCTTATAAGAGAATTTTTTCTTACAAATTACACACTCATGTGGTTTTTCCCCAGAATGAATTGCTTGATGCGTTTTCAAATTGCCCTTCTGAGAGAAAATTCTCTTACAAATTTCACACTTATGGGGTTTTCTTTGGCACAAATTCTCTGCAAAAATCTTTTCATTAGTATTCATGCCATTGCCTTGTGAGAAACGTTTCTCGTATTCGTTGTAATCCATAGATTCTTCCTTAATAGACAACGCGACGTGTGCAAAGTCATTCCAATCATCAATGTTTTCACTACTTTTACAGCCACTTTTGTCAGTAGGCATCAAGAAGCCGCTTGTCACGATCCCATTAGAGTCTTCACCATTGCTGCAGGAGGATTTGGAAGCGCTGTCAAATATTTTACTACCACGCCTTCTTCCATTGTCGGCCAACTTCTCATTATTATTTTCCAATTTCTCAAAACTCATCTTGCAATATTTAACTTTTCACCCAAACTTGTCTTGCTGCCATCACGTCATCTTATTCTATCACAGTGCTTAATCTAGAGCAACAATACATTTTTCTTCATCAAGCAATTAGGTTCTGACACTTCTTTGATAATATAATTATAGACAGAAATATTTTCTATTCTGTTAAAAGGTAGGTTTTTGGCCAAAAATATTTTTTTATGTTAGTGTTATATATAACACTGACTATAATTTGACCCCAATGATCAGATACATCACCTGCTTCTCCTATAAGCATCCTTAACAAGGTTGCAGCTACCACTGCAACCATAAAAGTAATTTTTTTTTTTTTTAGAATAAGCTGAAATTATGGCAGCAAGACAAGTTTAGGTGAAAAGTTCCGTTCCGTATGTAAATGTACCTGTGTTGCTAAAATTGTTGCTAAAACACTGTTGCTAAAACAAATTGAAACAATAAATTGTTGCTAAAACACTATAAACATTTTGCATTGTATATAATAATTGTAGAGATTTTGAGCTGAGGTTATTTTTGTATACCATCATTTTAGTTCATTGCCCTATAACAAAGAAGCTTTGGATATTGAGGTGAAAGTTGGAGGAAATGTTGTGAAGACAGTTGAACTAAAGAAAAACATACAATGCACATACAGACTGTTATTTTTGTATACAATCATTTTAGTTCATTACCCTATAACAAAGAAGCTAATATCTTAGAGTACCAGTTATTTACATCTGACACATAGTTCAATTTTTTCTATTTATTTTTTCTTTTTTTTCCATTTAATACCTATGGCATAACATCATACTACACTGATAGTGCTGAATGTTTAAGGGCGTATTGAACTAATCGAATACACGTTACGTGCATATAGGTTGTCAAAAGGGTGTAACTCAGGAACGACTCAGGGTTTTAAGTTGCAACTTTCAGGGAATGATAAGGTATGATCAAATGACCAAAAAAGCAATATTTGTATGCTATTACTTCTTCCAGCACTACTGCAACTACTGCTTTTTAGTGACCACTTCTAAAGCTTTGGATATTGAGGTGAAAGTTGGAGGAAATGTTGTGGGGAAAGTTGAACTAAAGAAAAACATACAATGCGCATACAGACTGTTTAAAATGTCTTTTTTATTGTCGTTTACTATGGGCTGTGGTTTACTCTTACTAGGTTGCAGATATCACTGCTGCCAAGATTATTATTATTATTATTATTGATTCATTACCCGTCAATGTACTCAGTGAAGAAAATAAAGTAAAAAAGGAAGGAATACAGATAATAACACAAATGTTTTTACTTTTATAACTTTAATAAATCAAATAATATTAACATTTTGATTAATAAATATCAGTATATGTATATTAAACTGACAATGCGTATTCATTTGTAATTTTTCAGTAAAGTACAAGTTTTCTTCTGGCCTTGGGAAGGCATTGGGGTTTTGTGCCCAACTTATGTTAATTTCGGCTCGTTTTGAGTTTGACTCGGTTATTTATTGTAATTTCTATTCGTTTTGAGTTTCATTTATTTATCGATGCTGATTTAGGGTAGTTTCAGGCTTGGTAGATTATTTGACTTTATTTTTGCTCATTTTTTGTTTAATGGAGTTCTTTACTTTTCTTTGAAAAACTTATTTTATGGAAAAATTTTTTTTCATTAATTTCTGTTCGTTTTATATTGACATAATCTGTTCAGGGAAAAAGAAAATAATACTTTAAATCTTTTCGTTTTTTAAGATTTTATAGTTTGGCCTACTATTTGTATGCTGGAGAAAAATTTTCAGCAATTTTTAACAACATACACCCTTTTAAAAATCTGGACACAAATAGTACTGTTTAATTTAGTTTCATACCTCCTCTAGTTGACTTGAAATGAAAAACTTGATACCATTCGTAAAAAATCTATTTACTTTCTTTGATAGATTGGATACACTGACGCTATTTTCATTTGGTTAAATTTTAAGAGCAGAAGTTGGAGGGTTGGCGTGGGAGGGTGGGAGTGGAAGGAGGATTAGTTGCCCTCAAATCACTTTCGACTATTAAAAAGGGCATCAGCCCTTTCTATTTTCAATCGAATGAGCCCTTTTCGAAGTTCCCACGACAACTCCTTCGATACGAAGTGCCCTGGTCTAAACAACAACAACAAAAAATAATACATTATACCCACTTCGATCTTTACTATAAAAATGTCAAGCCTTCCAATCACCTTCGACTATTAAAAAGGGCACTAGGCCTTTTGATTTAAAATCTAATGAGCCCTTTTGGAAACAACAACGCTTTCAATACACACCTTAGATGTCCCCAGTGCACAAATAAAATCCCGGCCAATCAGGTCTGGTATTGGGTCTACCAACCATCCAGATTGGTGTCTCAAAGCATTCAACTACGTTAGGGAAAATGACTAACGCAGACATGTTTTTGAATGGGCTTGAAAAATAGACGACCATGAGAGGGGCGGTTGTCGCTCTCCAATTCCTATCAACCGGTCAAAGCAGCAATAGTCCATTAAGCTCCCAATCAAAAGCGCCCTTTTGAAGTTTTTACGAAACCTCTTGTAATTAAATCGTTATATGCCCCCAGGGCATAACTTACAACCCTTGCCCTGAGTGCTGGGGGGTGTCATTCTCAAAGACCTAATTTTAATAAGTTTCTACAACGTTAAACGAAATGGCTATCTGAAAATTTTGATTGGATGTGTTTGGAGGAATGGTGGGCGTAAGACGGGGGTTAGTTACCCTCCAATCACTTTTGACTATTACAAAGGGCACTAGCCCTCTCAATTTCGGATTGGATGAGCCCCCTTTGAAGTTTTACGACAAGTCTATCTATAAAAACCTTATATGCCCCCAGGGTAGAACTTATAACCTTTGCCCTTGGGGCTCTGGGGGGTTTGTCATCCTTAAATACATAATTTCCAGAACTTTCAACTTGGTTGAACAAATTGGCTATCTCTAAACTTTGATTGAATGTTTTTGGGGAAATAGTGGGCGTAAGAGGGGGGTTAATTACTCTCCACTCACTTTCAACTATTAAAAAGAGCAATTTCAATTTCCAATCAAATGAGCCCTTTTTGAAATTTCTATAACAACTTTCTATATAAACTTTATATGCCCCCAGGGCATAACTTACAACCCTTTCACTGAGGGCTCTGAGGAGGTTATCATCCTAAAAGACCTAATTTCAAGAACTTTCAACTACGTTGAACGAAATAAATATCTCAAATTTTGATTGGATGTGTTTGGGAAAATGGTGGGCGTGACAGGGGCGTTAGCCGCTCTCCAATCACTTTCAACCATTAAAAAAGGCACTAGCCCTTCCAATTTCCAATTGAATGAGCCTTTTTGAAGTTTCTGCGGTTTCAATAAAAACCTTATACACCCCCAGGGCCTAACTTACAACCCTTGCCCTGAGGGCCGTGGGGGAGGGGGGTTCATCCTTACAGACCTAATTTCCAAAAGTTTCCACTACTTTTAACAAAATGGCAATCTAAAATATTGATTGGATATGTTTGGAGAAAAGATGGGCGTGAGAGGGGGGTTAGTTGCCTTCAAATCACTTTCGACTATTAAAAAGGGCACTAGCCCTTTGAATTTCCAGTCGAATGAGCCCTTTCTATCGCCAATCAATAGAGCTCTTCTTGTAGTTTCTACGATACACCTAGAAATAAAAACCTTATATGCGCCAAGGACAAAACTTACAATCCTTGCCCTCCCTACTGTGGGGGAAGTGTTCGGCTGAAATATAGAATTCCAAGAACTTTGAACTGCGTGGAACAAAATGACTATCTCAAAATCTTTATTGGATGTCTTTGGGAAAACAGTGAGCAAGGAAGGGGTGTTAGTTGCCATTCGATCACTTTCGACTCTTAAAAAGGGCACTAGCCATTGCAGTGTCCAAGCAAATGAGATTTTTTCTAAGTTTCTACTAAAACGCGTTGTATAAAAACCTTATATGTCCCCTGGGCATAATTTACAACCCTTGCCCCGAGGGGTGTGGGGGGGGAGGGTTGCCATCCTCAAAGACCTAATTTCCAGAACTTAAAACTACGCTGAACAAAATGGCTATCTCAAAATTTTGATTGGATGTGTTTCGGGAAATGGTGGGCGTCGAAGGGGTGTTAGTCGCTATCCAATCACTTTCAACTATCAAAACAGGCACTAGCCCCTTCAATTTCCAATTGAATGAGCCCTTTAGAAGTTTCTACGACAACGCTATCAATAAAAAAGTCGCCTTCCAATCACTTTCGACTATTAAAAAGGGCACACGCCACTCTAATGTCCAATTGAATGAGCCCTTTTTAAAGTTTCTATAACAACTTCTTCGATACACAGTGCCCTATTTAAAAGAGACATATTTAAAAATACTACATTGTGCAAACATTCTTCTTATCTGCCCCCAGGGCATAAATAAAAACCATTGCCCTGAGGGTTGTGGGGGAGTGTCCTCCTCTTTACTTAGTCCCCGTGTCTTGTCCCGTTCTCGAGTGTCCCCGTTCTTTAATTAGGCAGCGCGATCACGCTGCCTGTGATTTATACAACAACTTTTTATATAAACCTTATATGCCCCCAGGGCATAACTTACAACCCTTGCACTGAGGGCTCTGAGGGGGTTATCATCCTAAAAGACCTGATTTCAACTACGTTGAACAAAATGGATATCTCAAAATTTTGACTGGATGTGTTTTGGAAAAGGGTGGACGTGAGAGGTGCGTTAGTCGCTATCCAATCACATTCAATTTTTAAAAAAGGCACTAGCCCCTTCAATTTCCAATTGAATGAGCCCTTTTGAAGTTTCTACGACAACGCTATCAATAAAACTTTATATGCCCCAGGGCACTTACAACCCTTGCACGGAGGGCTCTGAGGGGGTTATCATCCTAAAAGACCTAATTTCCAGAACTTTCAACTTCGTTGAACAAAGTAGATATCTCAAAATTTTAGTTCGGTGTGTTTGGGAAAATGGTGGTTGTGAGAGGGGCGTTAGTCGCTATCCTATCACTTTCAACTATTAAAATAGGCACTAGCCCTTTCAATTTCCAATTGAATGAGCCCTTTTGAAGTTTCTACGCTTTCAATAAAAACCTTATATGCCCCCAGGGCATAACTTACAACCCGCGCCCTGAGGGCTGTGGGGGGAGGGGTCGTCTTCCTCAAATACCCATCTTCCAAAACTTTTAACTAAGATGAACAAAATGGCTATCTACAAATTTTGATTGGGTGTGTTTGGGAAAAAGGTCGGCGTGAGACGGGGGTTAGTTGCCCTCAGATCACTTTGACTAATGAAAGCGATACTAGCCCATTGAATTTCAAATCGAAAGATCCCTTTTTCTAGTTTTTACGACTAAGTTTGCTATAGAAATCTTATACACCCCCAGGGCATAACTTAAAACCCTTGCCCTGAGGGCTGTGGGTGAGTGTCCTCCTCAAAAACATATTTTATATCTGAAAATCAACTATGCTGAACAAAATGGCTATCTAAAAATTTGGATTGGATCTGTGTGTGGGAATTATGGACGTGGGGGGGGGATAGTTGCCCTCCGATCACTCTCGACTATCAAAAAGGGCACTAAACCTTTGAACTTCCAATTCAATGAACCTTTTTTGAAGTTTCTTCAACATCGCATTCTATAAAAACCTTATATACCCCCAGGGTATAACTTAAAACCCTTCCCCTGAGGGTTTTGGGGGAGTCTCCTCCTCAAAAACGAATTTTCTATCTGGAAATCAACTACGCTGAACAAAATAGCTATCTCAAATTTTTGATTGGTTGTGTTTGGGGGAATGGTGGTCGTGGGAGGGGGGCTAGTTGCCTTCAAATCACATCAAATTGTTAAAAAGGGCACTATCCATTTACATTTGCAATCGAATGCGCCGTTGTTAAAGTTTCTACGGCAATTCCCTCGATACGAAGTGCCCGGGTATGGAGAAAGAAAAACACATTGTGTCCACATTGTGCTTTACTTTGGCAGCGCTGGCGCGCTGCCTATGATCAATGGTTATAGCCTTCTGTTTTGACGTCATTCATCATAATGTATATTTAGATGCAGTTTTTAGTCAAAAATTGATTTTATTTTGAATATTGATTTTGTTAATAACAAAAGGCACTAGATGGACTAGATGGACTTTAACACGGACTTGTAGAGATTTTTGAAAACAACAACTTGACTTTTAAGTTTGTTTTCTAATAAAAAATGCATTTTCATGAATTTGTTTAGTTCTGTTACGATTTTTTACCATCAATTTTAAATTGGAAACTCCTCAACTGTAGAATATTCAATAGGGGTAAAATGACCCTTCAGGTAATAAACGGTCAGTGTTTCAACTTGACTAAATTGACGCTGTAAGTGAACGTTGCAATATATTATGCAAATAGGAGTGGTCTGTCAAATTAAGTTAGGATTAAAGATTTTGGAAGACGAGAA
Source organism: Artemia sp. Qi Xiang Cuo (assembly GCF_049724085.1). NCBI lineage: Eukaryota > Metazoa > Arthropoda > Branchiopoda > Anostraca > Artemiidae > Artemia > Artemia sp. Qi Xiang Cuo. Next base: position 20,026,228 of record NC_142806.1, read on the forward strand.
TAGCATGCAATTAATGAAGAACTTCCTAGTCAATTTTTCAAAGGTACTTTGTGAAACATGGTAAAGAAACGTACTAAAAGAGGACTTGGTTTGGTTACCCCGCAGAAGCACAGGGAAAAACTAAAGTAAATATACAAAAAGCTTGGAAGACCACGACTTCGAACATTTACTTGACGTGAATGAAACAACTGTCCAAGAAGAGAACCAACAAGACTGAAAGTTATAACTGCTGGTCGCAATTTAGAATCGGATATTTTAAGAAATTTTTGCTAGATGGTCAATTTACCCTTTTTTCAGTACTCCTATGTTAAACAGACTCTTTTATATACTGCAATGGAAACCAGTCACGAAAAAACCGTTTTTGACGGGATAATTCAAGACACCGCTATAGAGGTGTCTCGTATACGCATTTTCATTGCGTATACGAAATTTAAACTGTTGTTTTTTGGGGTTTAGGGGGGGGGTACCAAGGTTAGGTTAGGTTACGTAATAATATAAGCTATGCTTTGCCCCCCCCCCCTAATGTGCAAATATATAGCCCAAATTTGTTTCTAAACTATTATATATTCATCCTATTTTATTTCATTAGCATTGACCAAACTAGCAGTATATAAGAGAGTACATTTAACACAGGAGTACCCTTTTTTTCTATAGAGCCAAAAGGATCTAGTAGTCAAAAATCAATATAACTTAAATCATTTTTTAGATACACCAGCCAAAGACCTTAGACATTGATTTATAGTCAGGGGCGTAGCTCCAGCATTTTATTGGTGGGGCAAGAGAGGGTCCACATCCGGTTAGGCAATGGGCAAGGGCTATCCTTCAAGGGAAAGCAGTGGCGGTTCTGGCCGATTCAATTTGCTTTTACTTACAGAAAGTATTAAGTATTATTATATAAATATTATCGTGAGTAACTTACTGCCAATGCGACCTCTACTTTATTTTAATAAAAATAAAATGTCAAAGTTACAAAATGATTTTAAATTTTAGATTATTTATTTCAGATTTCGACCTCTAAAATTTCTGCGTTCGGGGCAAATGCCCCCTCAACAACCCTCCATTAAAGTCACCTGTGGGGGAAGGGGTGTTGAAAAGCTTGTGAAAAACACAAGCCTAAACGTGTTGTAAAGATGTCTGAAAATTTTCATGGTTCTGTTCCAAAAATTTCTTCAGATAGTCTAAAGGAAATCAAGTCTCTTTGTTGAAAGGGGCCATCGCAAATATGAGCCAAAACTGAGACTGGACCATTAATTGGATCCCGTTTGTTAATTAATTTGGTCAAAGTTGGGCTGCTTTCACTGTTAAGATTGTCTTCACTTTTTGTTACTGTGTTTACTACAAGAAGAAGTCTTTTCAATACCTTCTTCTTCTTCTTCCCCTTTTCGTTGCTTTTTTGAAGTTGGTTCTCAGCCAAAGAAAGAAAGAAAGGAGATCTGCTCTTGGTTTTCCTTTCTTGGTTTTATTAGCCTGTTATAACCAAATAAAATTGATACGAATTATATTTATAATAATGTCATAAAACACATCAAAGTTGAGAGCTGGACAAAATTGGTTTTTATAGAACTGGTTAAGGAACCAAAATTTTTGCAATCTTACATTGTTGAGCCTACTGACGCGCTTGTTCTAAATTAATAATTTACAAAATATACAGCAGCCCAGCTATCCCGATCCTGGGACCACATGTGCATGCACTCTTCCATCTGATGGGGGGGGGGATGTACCAAGCGGTTAAAAAGCAAAGATAGCCCGTTACTTTCCCCAGTCTTCAATAAGACATTTTTCTTCAAGCGATAACGAAGAAAAGTTGATTCAGTGGATTCAGTGGATTCAGCTTTTACTAAGGCTGTCAGCAATAAGTTGCCGCAGACAAAAGTAGTGTAGTATAAACAAGCTTTCGGGTGGGTGATGGTGAGTTTAATAAGCTTGGCAGTTCTGTCAGCTTTACCGTTAATATTAAAGTGCGCATCCCCCTTCCACTTCCTTGAACTACTACACTCATCATAGAAGAATAAATCAGACATTTGAGATACACACTATTCTAACAGCCCCGTGCATCGCGTCATTCAGTTGCATGTGATTTGAAAATGACGCCTTAGCAAATCAAAAAGTATACTCTTCAAATTCTCATTGTTGAAACCTTGTACAGGAAAATTACCCCCCCCCTCATTGAACAACAAGAAAAAACTCATTTTTACGTGGGCAGCAGTGCTATGTCCTCTTAATTTTCTTCGTTGTTGTTGCGGCACTGGAACATCATAGAGAGCTGTTTAAGGATTCATAACAGCTAATTATGGATCTCATCTTTTTTGATATATTAGACTCGATAAGGTCATCATAAAGTGGGAAATGGTACACAAAAAGCGCAATTTGGATTCCATTTTTGGAATGGAAAGGCTGGACCGGATACATGGACATCATAAAGAGTTAATTACCGTATTTATAAACTAATTTTTATATTTAATTGCTCTTTATAAGTTTGACTTAATAAGGCAATCGTAAAGTGCCACATGACACCCAAAAAGTGTACTTTGGACTTTTTCATTTTTGTAAAAAAAAAGGTGTTGTCCTAATAATTTTTTCTACAAATTATTGAGGGGCTAACTGATCTCCCCTTGCCCCCCTAAATGACGTCACTGTTTATAACTAATAAGTATGTGTTCTTTTGGGGGCTTAGTTCTGAATTCTCATATACTTTTCTTAGAAGTTGTTCAGATGAATTAAATAGAAATAACAAATAGAATTAAATGAATTAAAAAATGATGAATTAAATAGAATTAGAAAAAATAGAATTATAACAGATAAACAAAGCAACAGGGGCAAAGGAAGGGAGGGTGTATTCACAATTTGTATTTAAGTTTATCTAACGGATTTCTTTCTTTTTTAATTAAATTCACCCAAAACCGAGACCTTCAAATCAAAACACACTGAAATTTCCTTGTATATGAAGAAACTTGCGATTTATAACCCTTCAAATTTTTATCTTATTTAGTCCCTAGCACAAAAAAATGTTTAAAGATCAGGGATAAATCTAGGATGTAAAAAATTATCAGTCACAAGGGGGGGGGGCAGAGGATTGTAGCCCCATAAAAAATAGCGTAGTTTCTAGACATGCAACTAGCATTCATTTTATTTTATAGCGTCTTTGAAAAAATACTAGACTTTGATTTATGAATTTCTACTATGTGATATTTTCGCAAACAGAACTGATACCCGAATACGGGCAAATGAAACACCTGCTCACGATTTCTGGCATGTAGTTTATTTTTTTTTAATTCAGCCTTATACGTTTTAATCCATAGGCCTAGTTTTACGTAACATTTAATCGGGAGATGCATAGCTCTGTATAATCTTCTGAAGGGGAATAAAACAAATGGGGAGGGGGGTGTTTGAAGCTTCAAAAACTAGGATTCTAGGCCCCAATTTTTACACTTCATGCGAAGCAGTTCAGATCAATACGGTCACAGGCCCATGAAGATGGTGCACATCTAAAATTAAATCTCCCTCCCCTCAAACAAAGTTTCCTTTTGTTTTCTTTTGACTCACTTTGACTCAAAAATGAGTGGCGATAGAATTATGATGTTAAAACGCATGGCTTTTCGACTATTTGTCGTAGAATTCGAGAGATATTTCTAAAAAAAATTGCTGCGAGTTTAGATTCTTCGATTTCTATTACTTGTGAAGAAAAAGAAAAAGTATTTAATTACAATAAAAACAAAATTAACGTATAGTAAAAGGGGTCTGTTTTTCATTTTGATGACCTATTCAATCTGGTAAATAAGAAGTATGTCGTCGCAAGAAGTGGGGAAAGGCATGGTAGTATTTCTTGAGAGAAATTTTTTCGCGGGAGAAACTTTCCGTTGGGAGTTGGAGGATTTCTCGGATAAATTTTCCACATAGGTTTTTTGGCATGGCCATAAAAATGATCAGAAATAGAATGAAAAACAACTCTTTTGTCTAATGACAGTAAGCTAAGGAGAATTTTTCAGGTGGAATCGTCCGCAACAAATTTTCTGGTGAGAATTTGCAGCGATGATTGAATTCTACGGGGGTAATTTCCTGGGGGGAGGATTTTACTCGGGAGAGGAAATTTCCATGGAGGAGCTTTTGGTTGAGGGGGAATTTTTAATGGAGGGGGAAATGGATTTCCTGGCATTATTTGAAAAATGATCAGAAAATAAATTAAAAAAACATGTTTTTTTTTCAGATGAAAGTATGAAGCGACGCTAAAACTTAAAACGCATAGATATTATTCCGTATGTGAAATGAGTTGCCCTTCTCTAATACCCTCACTCTTTACGCTAAAGTTTGACTTTTTGCCCAATTCTTATAGAATGACTCCTGAAACACAAGGGCCGTTTAATCAGAACCAGAGTCTTTCTTAACAGCACTAAAAAAGTTTAGCGTGAAGAGAGGGGTATTGAAAAGGAGGTAGTCTTTTTATATGCGGAATAATTTCTGTTCGTTTTAAAACATATTGAAACGTTTTAAAACAGTTGAAAAACATGTTTTTTTTTACTTAGTTAATTAAAAAAACTTTTCTACAAAGTAAAGTTTTTCAAAAAAAAAGTAAAGTGTTTCATTAAATCAAAAATGAGCAGAAGTTATGTCAAATAATCTTTTAAGCGTAAAACTACCACAAGTTACAATCAGTAAATAAATGAAACCCAAAACGAACAAAAATTACAACAAATAAAAACTGAAAAAAAAACTAATGAATGTGGATTGACAGTTTAATTTACATCAAACTGAAAACCCATATGTACTTTGTGTGTCTTGATTCAGTTCAATACCACCCTCAACGTTTTTCTGAAAGTTTAACTAATGCCCTTAGCATTAGTAATAGTAGCAGAAGTAACAGTAGAAGCGATAGGAGCAGTATTAGTGATAGCAGTAGCAGTATTAGTCGTAAGCAGCAATAGTATTCATATTGTACCTCATTGGTCTAGTCCAACAACCTCTCCTCATGTCCTGACAGTTTCAACTAAATATTTTATACAATTTACGAGATATTGCTGATACGTCTTGTTGATAACCTGCATGTGCATAAGGTGTTTCGATTTAACCCAACATTCCCCTTACAAGTAACCGGAGAGTTCCGCATTAAAACGATTAGCCTTAGTAATATCAATACTAACAGCAGTAGTAGCACTACTAGTAGTAGTGATAGCATGTACATAGGTTAGGATAACCTATAGCACATAGGATAACCCATGAACGTTAGTAGGGGGCAATGATTTCGGGAAACAAGATGCCATCAAACATAGTATATAAACGGAAAAATGAGAGATACTACACTCTCAATCTTCGACAGAATCTCCGGTAGCATTTGTCCACGTCCAACCTATCTAAATTTTTTGGTGACACAGTTGACCCCCTCCAACCTCTGTGATTTTTTTTTCGGTAAGAAAATGACAGTAATATTTGTGCTGAAAATGCAATAAGAAGAGAACTATCATCGAGCAGCACCTTCATTCTGGCTTAATTCAAATCAAAAAAGGACAAAGATTAACTTATACTTCCTCACTCCCCAGATCATCTTCTACGTTTACCGGAATGCTAACGAAAGGTTAAAAAATATTGCCGTAATAATAAAATTTCTGAAAGATTAAGCACTTGCCCCACTCCCCACGATGTAACGAACCACTAATACTCCTCCATAGCTGCTGATGGAAAATTTTCCCCCAGACAATTCCACCTTCACTGATAATTTCCTCCAGGTAAATTTCTTGCGGACGATTCAGCCTCAAAAATTCTTTGGAGCATACTATTATTTTAAAAAATAACCGTTCTTAATTTATTTTTGACCGTTTTTCCGGTTACGCCGGAATCTTCTTACATGGAATTTTCCACGGAAATCCCCCCTCTAATGGGAAGTTTCCGCTGCAGAGGATTTCCCAAAAGAGAATTTCTTATGCTGATAATTCCTCCATGCAGGGTTTCTTCCGTGCATAATAACGCCCACGCAAAACCAGCTCAGAGAGATATAGTTATTGGATCTTTCAACTATGTTGAACAAATTGGCTATCTCAAAGTTTTTATTGGACGACATTAGGGGGGAAAAGCGCGTAGGAGGGGGCTAGTTGTCCTTCAATTATTTTGGTCAGTTGAAAAGGACAACACAACTTTTGATATCCGTTCAAATGAGCCCCCTCCGATCTTCTAGGACCATTGGTTCAATATGATCACCCCTGGGAAGAACAAAGAAAAAAACAACAACAAATCCACACGCATCAGTGATCTTTCTTCTGACAAAAAATACAAAATTCCACATTTTCTCAGAGGGGAGTTTGGAACTTCTGCAGTAGAGTTATTTGATATGCTGAATTTGATGGTGCAGTTTTAAATAAAGTCGTTGAATTTTGGAAGTTGTTTCCCCCTTCTTTCAAAAGTCTCGCAAGTTTTCCCAGTTTCAGGCATCAAGTTGAAACCTTCAGGAACCTTTTTTTTGCGGGAGGGGAGAGAGGGGAAGTGTACGTTGATCTTCAACTTGGAGAAATAGGAAATCAAAGAGCCTTCACACATCCTGGCTATCAAACACCAAATTTGCCTGATCTTTAGAAGAGTTTTGGGAAATGGAGTCGAAAATTAAAGGAAAAGAAAAAAGCGGGAGGGGTAGGAGAACTTTTAACTTCGATGAAGGATCATTTAAAAATGTCGTGTCTCTGGTTATTCAGCAATCTTACGCTATAAGTTCCTTTGGCAGTTAGAATCTGATCACATCTAAGCTTCAAAGCAAGTAAGAAAACGCTATTTGGTATGAAGCTATCAAAATAGAGTATTTGCCATATCTTTGTGTTTTTTTGGATTAGCGAGCTTAAACTTTGAGGGAGTGTTAGGGTTGCCAAATGAACCTCGAGCTAAGATTTGGTGGGAGAACACAGAGGATAGGGGGGAAGACTCAAATATTTTTTCTCTAGTTCACCTACACATTTTTGTTCTACAAGCCTATATAGTACTTCTATTCTAATCACTATTAAATAGCTACTTAAATCAAAAGACCATATAAGTTGCCTGGTGATCTAGAAATCAATTCCTCGCTAAGTAGCAATGTAGACTAAAAGAAGCCTTGAGTACCCAGGTTATGAAAATAGTATATCCCCATTATCTCAGGAACAAACTGGAATCAGGATTCACTTGAAAGTGCCAGGGGTGTTTGGGGGGGGGCTGACCCTGACTTTTGACTTGAAAGGAGTTTCAGAGGGCAATCGTACGGAAATGTGTGTCTAGGTTTTCAAAATAGCATAACCTTTTCAAACGGATAAAAGATTTGGGGTGAACAAAATTGAGAATTAAATTTCATCTTTCCAATTTTATAAAAAGTGAAATTTTAAGGGCTGACGCCCCCGCACCCAACATTTTCACGGGGGGGGGATTTTCTGCAGGGGAAAATGTTCCGGGGAGATTTCATGCAGGGGAAAATGTTCTGGGGGGAATTTTCCAGGGAGAAGCCCTACCACCGCGGAATTCATAAATCTCTTGACTAAGTGGATTCCAACGCTACGCAACATACAAGTCCGAAAATAATTTTGTCTACTGACCCAAGTAAATGCCCGATTATTTTTTTCTTCTTGGCTATTGGATTACCGGGCAAGTAGACAGTCGAATTTTCGACTATCTTGAAACATATATATATATATATATATATATATATATATATATATATATATATATATATATATATATATATATATATATATATATATATATATATATATATATATATATATATATATATATATATATATATATATATATATATATATATATATATATATATATATATATATATTTTTTTTTTATATTTATATATATATATATATATATATATATATATATATATATATATATATATATATATATATATATATATATATATATATATATATATATATCTGCGTTGTTTTACATATATCTGCGTTGTAAAATATCCGCATTGTTTTACATTTTTCGTTTCTTTTCTCTCCACTGGCCGCAGGATTGTTTGTTGTTTTTTTTTCTCATTGAGATTTCTTTCTTTGCTGGTTTTTTGTCATGGTTGACTAATTCGGTTTAAAGTCTTTTATTCGTCAATTCTACGGGCAACAATTAGCCACTTATGTCAATTCTCATTTGTCTTTGGTTAAAAAAAAAACATACAAATTTGTTAAATCAACAAACTTTCTTAAAAAATTGCAAGAAGGAATCAGTGATTCCAAAATCTTTTAAAATATGTACCCATTTTGGAATTGAAAATGAACCAAAATTAAAAAACAAATTAAGCCTAGTGGCTTTAAATCACGTAGTTTCTGAACAAAAGCAGAGACCTTTTCGACTGTCTAAGGACTTAAGTTCTGTTGAAACCCTTTTAAGGAATAACCTTCCATCTGACATTTTTATGCGAATTAAGGAGATGACCATTAGATCTTTTCGCCATGATTTTCATTTGTCTAAGGTTCGTCTGGTTACTTACTTACTTGTACTTGTTGCACGTCCAAGCCGCATACAGAATCATCGTGGCACCCAGCAGATGACGACATGTCTCCTTCCATAGGTTTCGCTCGAGGGTGGCAGGCTCCACCATTTCCAGCCACTGGCGATCTCAGCGACGGCCGTATTTTTGGAATCCTCCGATTGGCTCCAGATCAGACTTAACTGTTGCTAGTCACGGCCTCTTTTGGTCTCCTGCCCTCTTCTTCCATGCAAGTAATGGTAGACATTTGAGGTATTTTTTGCTTATATGGTCATCGGGTCTGCGCATTATGTGGCCAAACCATCTCAGTCTTTTGTGCTTAATAATGCCAGAGACAAGTGGGCGATCCCCAAATCTTTTCCTTACTTCTTCATTCGAGATTCTATCAGAGAAGCGGATACCCAGGATATAGCGCAGGTATTTGTGGTTGAATATATTCAAGCTCAACGCTTCAGCTGCTTTAAGTGACCAAGTTTCACACCCATAGAGGACGACAGAGAGAACCATAGCTTCATACACTCGGAGCTTTGTGCGTAGCGATATTTCGCTCCGCTTCCAGAGATACTTCCGTAGTTGAAGGAATACACTCCAGGCTGACGATATGCGGCTCCGGATTTATTCTGAAGATTCGCCGGCAGGTTTTACCATCGATCCGAGGTATTTGAACGACTGGACGTCCTCTATCTGATTACCATTTAGGGTCACAGGGGTTTCATCCATCCCATCTGTTTGCATGGACGTCTGGTTGACAAGTTTAATAAACTTTTGTTCGAGTTCCAAGATTCAGATCTTTTTTATCCTCGTTTTTGTCTGGGTTCAGCAATTAAGAATTTGTCTTCTAAACCTCTTAATATTCCACAGGAGGCAGTTTTGCCGAAGGGTTCTAAGTTCTGTTTTCCACACCAATCTCCTATTCAAAAATAATTTCAAAGGTAGAGTCAGGAATTATGGCTTCTATAGATAAAGTTGAAACTCCTCAAGAACTTAGAGCCGAGATCGTAAGAAAACTAAACACCTTTAATCTGAGCATAATTGGTAAAGACATCTCACCAAAAACGGCATTAAAATACTTTCAGGTTTGAAAAAGGATAAATTCCTTACTATCACCAGAGCCGATAAAGGAAACACGATCGTAATTATGAACACTGAAGACTATAATAATCAAATCAAAACCATTATTTCTGACACTAATACATACAAAAAAATTGATTTTGATCCTACAGATAAATATTTAAAATTGACAAGAAAGGAATTGGAGTCATTGAAAAACAATTTTCACGTTAGCCTACCCCACAGTTTTATAACAAATATTATCCTAGGGGTTGTTCAGCACCCAAGATCTATGGTTTACCTAAGATTCATAAGACTGGAGCCCCCCTCCGCCCCGCTGTGTCAACTTTTCCGTCACCTGTTTCGAAATTAAGAAAATGGTTGTCGGTAGCATTGCGTCCATTTTTGGGAACACAAAGATCATATTTAAAAAATTCGACTGATTTTACTAATAAACTGAGAAATTTCATGTTTGAGGAAAGTTCAATTCTTTGTAGTTTCGAAGTTGCTTCCATGTATTCAAATTGTGATTGAAAAGGTGCGAGGACATTTTAAAAAGTAAATTAGAAAAACACTTTGATTAAATACAAGATGTGAATTTAGCCAGTTTTGATATTGAAGTCATTATGAAACTAATTATCCTAGTAAATGAATTTTCTTTTTATTTTGGTTTTAGAGGGGAGTTTTATAGACAAATTTTTGCGTTACCTATGGGGGCTTCTCTATCTCCTTTATTGGCAAATCTTTTCATAGATTCTATTGAAACCTTTGCTATACACATTTTTAGAATCTCCCCTTGTTTCTGGGGTAGGTTCATGGATGATGCAGTTTGCGTTTGAAAACATGGATTGGACTCCTTAGACCTATTTTGTAAGCATTTAAATAGTTTTGGTAACAATATTAAATTTACAGTTGAGTCTGAGGAAAATAATAAATTGCCTTTTCTGGATATTTTATTAATTAAAAGGGATTCCATTGACTTTTCTCGATTTATAGAAAACTGACACACAATGATAGGTATTTGAATTTTCATTCTTGCCACCCTATGTCAGTGAAATGGGGGGTTGTCATTTCACTAGTGGATAGAGCCTTTAGAATTTGTTCCCAGAAATTTCTGGATTCAGAATTGTTATACTTGAGGGATATTTTGTTTTGTAACAATTACTCAATTAAGTTCATTGACAAAATAATTGAAAATAGACGTGTTAAACATGATAGTAGGGTTATTGGGGTTTCTCAGTCTTCAGATTTAAATGTATCAAAAAGTTTCATTTCATTGCCATATGTACCTGGTTACAGACTAGCTCTTTCATGTTAAAAATACTTACAGGAATAGTGCAAGTAGGCAAACATGCCTGCTAGGGTAAAGCCAAGTCAAAATGTTAATCAAGTCATCAGAGTTGAGTTTAAGTTATGCCTGTTAATGTTATTTGGAAGTGTAGATCTCATCTTTAAGGTGTTTTCAACAATCTAAATTTTTCACAAGCAGATTGTAAACTAGTCCAGCATTGTCAATCTATATGCTCTGTTATCTGCTTCTAAAAATCCTTAGGACAAATTTTTAACTACCAGAAACTTTACACACCACTCACCAGCTTTTGGGTGGACTGGCCTGTAAATTAGTCATGAGTACTCATATTAGCTTGTGCACAAGCTGCTAGTAGGATTGATTTTCACTGGTTTCTGCACACCACCTAGTTGGCTACTGAGTAAGCATGCAATTTATAACTACTAGCAGGCTTGCTGACTTGTTAGCTTATAAACTTGCTCTGTGTACCTAAGGCTTACTGGTACTGACCAAAAACCTTAAAAGTATACATTTTAGCTTTAGGTTTGGTAGCTACAGCAGTCAACCCCTGGGGGATTTTGGTGGAGCTAGAGCTAAAATATTTGTTGAAGTTAGTTCTGTCATGGCTATTTCTGAATTTTTAGATTTATATGAGATCACCTCTTTTGTTTCTGTAGATGAGTGAATGTAGCTTGAATATGTGCAACCAGTCTTCATGCTGTATATCTTTCAATCCAGGTAGCTGCTACATTGCCCTTCTCTGGACCTTTTGTGTTCACTGAAACCCTTAATACACAAGCTCTATATGATGTCAGCATATTCAGTTATCAGTCTTATTAGGGCTTTTTAAGAGGGTCTTAAATATTTTAGGGTTGAGACAGCTGAAATATTGCCTAAAGATCCTAAACAAGCTGGTTCTATTTGCTGCAACTTTTGCTGTGCTCATGGAGCTTAAGTTGGCCTATTCAAAGTGCTCTTTTTAAACATAAAAAATAGTAGCAAAAAAATTAACAATGATGATCAAGAATTACAAACAGGACTGCAAAACAGAAAAGGACTACCAAACCTTCAACCCCAATTGGAGAAAAACAATTTCTTGCCCATTTTGGGTGCCAATTGGCAGACCCAAACTTGTTTTATAATATTCTGCCTTTAAAAAAAATCATTTGGGTGCTTCTGCATTAATGTATTTTTTTTAATTTATTTTTTACCTCCTTTTCAGGTGAGCAAATCTCTTTTTTTTTTTGTTTTTTTTTGTTTTTTTGTGCACTGAAGTCTCCTTTCCAAAAGGGTTTACAGATATATGTTTAAACCCAGTCACATAGGTTTTTTCTGCCCATTTTCAAGGGGTCTATGCCCTAAACTTTTTAAATACATATGGCCTTGACCAAGAAGCTTATAGAAGTAAGGCCCAAACAAAAAAGTGTTTCTGCATATTTTTGGGCCTTCTAACACCCTTTGCCTTCCAACTAAATTAGAGGTCCCCTTGGCCCTGAAAATGATCCAAAAACTTTCAAGTCAATCAGACAGCCAAGATCAAACATACCTGACTTTCTACTTAAAAATCTATCTAGGAGAGGGGGGAGGTAGAGGTGATAAATTCCAAAAAACTGGAGTGATTACCCAATAATCATTTTTAGCCCTTAAGAAGAGTACTTGGTATTACCTATCAAAATAGCTGCTTCCCAAGTTTATGTGACCATCCTGTTCATATAAAATGGCTGAGTTAAAAATAAAACATGGACAAACTTTGCTTTTTATTGGTTTATTACAAGTACACTACTCTGATATTTGTACTGATGCAAATCCTCTTCTGAACAAGAGGATCACCTTGTGATCATCAGCCAGCAACAGTAAAGCTTTATTCAAGCAAGCTTCGGAAAGAGCATTGGGTTTATTATAGGGCAGAAATCAGATAGTAAAAAGAAATAAATTATTAGGTTCTCAATTCAAGATTCTTTACAAATATAATGATTGCTGCTGTTGTATTTACATCCCAGGACCCCCCCCCCCTACACACACACACCCCAACACAAGGGTATGATATGGCCCTAGGCTACTATACAAAGGTTTGCTGATTTTAAGGGTTTGTCATTATCTTTTGTCACAGCTTCTAAACAGAACACTTTTGTGTACAGCCAGCCTCTTCATCCCTTACTGAGCATTTTTTTTAAAGATTTTTTTCAGGCTCTGTGCCCAGTGGCTTCTGTGTTACCTTAAATTGCATTAACCAGCAAGATAAAGTGGTATTCAACCATTTGTAGAGAATCTTACAGTGGGTATGAACTTTATCAAGGTTAGGGACTATCTTAAGTTAGCTTCAATTACCTAGCTTAATGTTTGTACATTAGATGGGTTGGGGTATAGTATAGCAGAAGTGCCATCAAAATGGGTTCACTACAATTTTTCAGCATATTATAAAATAAGAACTGTTTTCTTTTCAATAGCCCCAATTCTATAATTATTCCATTGCCTCACAGGCTATATAAAAGCTAACCAAAAATACAATAGAATTCTTATTTTAGGTAAAATTCTAGTTTAGGGTGCTTTTTGCTATCTCAGAAACTAGTTAAGCTAGGTGAAGTAATGATAAAGAGACTTGGTGCAAAAATTCAAACTTGTCTTATCAGCAAATAACCAAAATTATACTGTTTTTTGCAACATGAACAGAGGATCACATATTCAGCAATACATGATGGATGAGATTGGCATTTTGTCAAGAACTGCCATTTGGCAAAGTTTTTGTCATGAAATATGTCTTGACTTCATTGATAAGCATAGTGCTAAATTCAGGGGCTTCCCGAGGGGCGGCGGGGAGGGGCGCCACGCCCCTCCAACATAATTGGCATTTGGTAAAATTTTTGCCAAAGGTGAAATTTTTGCAAAATTACCCTAAATTTAGCGAAATTCTTGATTTCTACAGAAAATTCAGCATAAATCAGGTAGCAATTTGGAAAAATATACAGAGACCACCCCTCTAATGAAAAGAGTTTTGGGACACCCCTGGCTAAATTGGTTGGTCTGAGAAAAATGGCTGAAACTGATAAAGCAAAGGTATGAAAAAGAAAATATAATGGGGTATGTTACATTCAAGGACAGTCAGTGTTTGGAGGAATTGAGAGGGACACTGGAATTTTTTTTATTGTTCCTGTTTCCAACTGGACAGCAAACACACTACTTGACATTATAAAAGAGTGGATTCATCCAGAAACAACTATAATATCAGATTGTTGGAGTACTTACAATAGATACACAAGTTTTTCAGCACCTAACTGTGAATCATTCTTTAAATTTTTTGGACCCTGTCACTGGGGCCCACACACAATATATTGAATGTCTATGGTGTTCAATGCATGAAGCAATTTTCAAGTACAGGAGATCAGATGACCACATGCCTGGTTATCTTGTTGTGTTTTATTGGAAAACTTTTTTTCCAAATAAAGGGGCCAGACTTCATCATTTATTACTATAGGCTGATCAGATATACAAATCTGATATTCATCAGCCAGTTCAAAGTTTGTCAAGTCACCAGACAATAACTGAATTAAATCACATTTAATTTAAGACCACAAGTGTTGTGATTTATGATTTTATAATTTAATCATCTAAATCATATAGTCATTATAAATTCTAAGTCATTATAATTATCATTATAAGTCATAAGTCATCATAAGTCAATAATCATTATAAGTCATTATAATCATCTGTATAATTCCTTCTGATTGTGAAACTACTAGATCATCCTAGAATCAAAAATGGTAATTTTTATATCCATTTTATTTATTCCCAATTCTGTTTTTAGCAAACATGTAAATGGTGGTTTATTTTGTATTTTTGCTACTGAGTTTTCAATCATTTTAAAAAAATATCATACCCCACCCCCCAAATGTACAAATATATAACCTTCATTTGCATCACAAGCAAATTTTACCCCCCCCCCCCCCCTGACATGCAAATATATACCCTGATTTGGATATATTTACGGGTTGGAGTTAAGTTCATTTTGTTATATTTAGGTTCAAAATGCAATTTTGGTTATACATTTGCATATTAGGGGGGTAGGGGTATATACTCTGTTAATATATAGGTTTTAAGAAATTTGTGAATTTCTTAGAATAACTTTGTATGTATATGTATGTTTATAGCAATATTTTGAATTTTTGCCACTGCATTTTTGATCATTTACAAAATAAAATGGAATTAACAACAACCAGGATAAATGCAATCTATAAAAAATTTATAGCAAAAATTTCAAAAGATATAAACATTGTGTTGAAAGCATGGGAAAAATTTTAATTTTTTTCTTTTAAGTTGGAAAAAGAAGAAAAAAAGAGGAAACATTTGAGGAGAAAAGGTTCTCCCCTTGGATAATATGTTAACTAGGATCATTATACACATTATAAAGTAAAAATTATCTTCTTAACATGTCTCCTTATCATTAGTCATAACTGTAAATTTATACCACTTCTACTTTAGCTATCTTGGAAAGGGGTTAGGTTAGGAAAATTAAACGTTCAGGGATGGGTCTATAGGCTAAAGTATGTACTGGGAAGGTATTTTAAAGTACCTACCTCTACTCCTTCTGCCTCTAGATGGTCATGAAATTTGTCTACGTGACAGGTCTATTTACCTATTGAAAATTTTACAAAACAACATTTTACCTTAATTTTCAGTTAACAGTTCCTTTTTCTCTGGCTTTAGTTCTGAAAATGCAATTCCTGTTATTTGAGTAGAATTTTAAGCAATGTCAATGTTTCTTTTTAAAATTTAGGAAATGTATATAAATTGTGATTGAGCAAAGTTGTGAAGCTGAAAACTATTTTGTTGCACTTCATTTAAGCAGAAGCTCTATTTTGCAAGGTTTCACTGTTATAACACACAGACTTTAAAGGTCATCAAAGGTCAGGACCCTATTGAGGGAGAAGGAGTAGAGATAGGTAGGTACTTCAAAATACCTTCCCAGGATATACTTTAGCCTGTAGATCTATCCCTAAAGCTTCATTTTCTTAGCCTAACCCTTTTTCAAGATGGCCAAAAGTAGCTAAAGAAGAATTTTACCTTGTCTAAGCCCTAGAAATCAGAAAAGGGTAGACATAGTAGCTTGGCAATACCTTCCCAGAGTAGGCCTATATTTTTGGTCCTAGAAGTTTTATTTACCTAAATCAACTACTTTCCAAGATAGCAAGAAGCCTCAAGACAAGAATGGTAGAATGGCTATCTTGGAAAGGGGTTAGGTTAGGAACTTTCAGGAATGGGTCTACAGGCTAAGGTATGTCCTGGGGAGCTATTTTGAAGCACCTATCTTCACTCCTTCTCCCTCTAGAGGGTCCTGAAATTTGCCTACATGACAGGTCTAGACCTATTGAAAATTTGACAAAACAACATTTTACCTTAATTTTCAGTTATCAGTTGCTTTTTCTATGGCTTTAGTTCTGAAAATGCAATTCCTGTTATTTGAGTAGAAGTTTATGCCATATCAATGTTTTTTTCAAAATTTGGAAATGTATTTGTATACCTCTAAAACCTTATAAATTTGGATTGAGCAAAGTTGTGAAGCTGAAAACAATTTTGCTGTACTCCATCTAAGCAGAATATCTACTATGCAAGGTATCACTTTATAAAAAACACAGATTTTTAAATGTCATCAAAGTTCAGGACCCTCTAGAGGTGGTAGGAGTGGAGGTAGGCTAGGTAGGCTACTTTGAACTACCTTCCTGGGATATGCTTTAGCCTGCAAACCCATCCCCAAAAGTTTGGTAAATTTTTACTAAATCATATTATTGACTTGCGACTAAAGTGAATATGCCACTTGATGCCTTTTTTATGCTATTTCCAAATATAATAATCATTTTTGTCAGAAATGAATTTTACCCCCACCTCAATGTACCAATTCAGGGTATATATTTGCACATTAGGGAGGGGGGAGAGTTTAAATTTACCTCTTATTTACATTAGAAATAAAATTTACCCCCACCCCCCTAATGTGCAAATATATACCCTGAATTGGTATATATATAGGGGTGGGGGTAAAATTCATTTCAAACAGAAATGATTATTATATTTGGAAAGAGCATAAAAAAGGCATCCAGTGGTATATTCACTTTATTCATAAGTCAATAATATGATTTGGTAAAAATTTTACTGAACGTTTCATTTTCTTAACCTAACCCCTTTCCAAGATAGCCAAATGGGTAAATTTTTACCAAATCATATTATTGAGATACAAATAAAGTGAATATACCACTCAATACCTCTTTTTTATGCTCTTTATAAATATAATAATCATTTTGGTAAATATATACCAAATCATATTATTGAGTTAGGAATAAAGCAAATAAACCATTCAATGCCTTTTTTTATGCTGATTACAAATATAATAATCATTTCTATTGGAAATGAATTTTAGCCCCCCCTTTATATGCCAATTCAGGGTATATATTTCTACATTAGGGGGGATGAGGGGTAAAGTTTAAACTTAACTCCCATTCACATCAGAAAAAAAATTTGCCCCCCCCCCCCTAATGTAGCAATATATACCGTGAATTGGCATATATAGGGGGTGGGGGCTGAAATTCATTTCCAATAGAAATGATTATTATATTTTTAATCAGCATAAAAAAAGGCATCAAATGGTGTATTCACTTTATTCCTAACTCAATAATATGATTCAGTATATATTTACCATTGTTTTTGTTAAAAAAGAATTTTACCCCCCACCCTTATTTATACAATTCAGGGTATATATTTGCACATTAGGTGGGTGGGGGTAATTTTATTTCTGATGTAAATAAGAGGTAAGTTTAAACTTTCCCCCCATCCCCCTAATGTGCAAAGATATACCCTGAATTGCATATATAGGGGTGGGGGCTAAAATTCATTTCCAAAAAAAATGATTAGGCTATTATATTTGTAAAGAGCATAAAAAAAGGATTGAGTGGTATATTCATATTATTTGCAACTCAATAATATGATTTGGTAAAAATTTACCACCAAATGTAGCTAAAGTAGAATTTTACTTTTAACTACTCTGAAAAAATTTCTGCCCTAGGCCATTGGGTAAATCCAACACAAACTGTTCACTGCCATATGCTAATAATTACATCACCCCTCCCTCCGAACCGAGACTTGATATAGCATTTGCAAATTTTGTGTAAACACTATCAAATATGTAGGAAAATAGTTATATGGCAAATTAACTCATCTTAATTACACATATTAATAGACAGGGCTTACCAATTTAAAAAAGAAAATAAACTTCAGCTTTAATATTCTATATGATTAAGTCGAAAAAAGAGTTCTCCTCAGTATATACAGGATTGCCACAAGGTGAGAACAACATCACTAGATTCTTGAAAAAATCCCTAAATCAGCATATAAAGCACTAGATTATTGACCAGAAATCACTAGAATTATAATACTCTTTATCATTGTAATTTATGATTGTTTTGTTTCTTTATCTTGCTCAATAAAGGCACACCTACAGGAAGGGAGTAAAATTATGAGCCCTAGTTGAGGAAAAAAACCTTTAGATTGATGTTTTGTTTTTCCTCAAGCGAAAATTAACCTTGAAATTTTGTGAAATGCCTTTTTGCATCTTTATGCAGAGAATGGAACAAATTCCTTGGTTCCTCCGTGTGTATTCCTGAATTGGTACCCTTGGCTTATACCCCGATCAATAAAAATTGGTTATCGGAGATCTAATCGAAAAATTTGCTGTTAATTTTTTTTTCCTTGTCGATCCGAAACCCCTGTTTTTTTCTAAGAAATGTAGAAACTATTTTCTTTTTACTCTAGTTGAGCTAGTATAACTACTGGGACACTAATGACGATTATGAAAATGTCTTTTTTTAATTTCATAGCGAAAATATGACCTTGTATATAAGCATAATCATCGTCTTATTGTTGTTTTTTTTTGTTTTTTTTTAAGAGGCACTTGTTAATTATACGGAACACACCCAAGAAGTAAATTTAAGCTAATCCTAATGAAATATGCCAAAATATGATGAAAATAAAATACTTTAGATTATATAATAATATAATTAGGGATATATATTTGCACATTAGGGGGGTGTGGGGGTAACGTAACTTAAGCTTTCTCCCATCCCGATAATGTGCAAATATCTAGCCCAAGCTATATAAGTCCAATGCATTCTGTCACCCGTTATTTGTCTTTGTGGCTATGAAACTGGTTTTTGTAGTTCATACATTATCCTTATTATCGTTAGCATACTTTCAATCCCCAGACCTATCCTTAGAGCGTGCGTGGTTCATGTTAAATCCAAAGGTATAGTTTTGGGATCTTTCAACTATGCTAAACGAAATGGCTATCTTAAACTTTTGATCGTAAATTTTTTTGGGAAAAAAGGGACACGGTAGGGGGCCAGTAGCCGTCCGATCTTTTTGGTCAAATAAAAGGAAAAACAGAAATTTTAATTTCCGTTCAAATGACCCCTATCACGATGTTCTACAACATTTGGTTCGATGCAATCACCACTGGGGAATAAAAAAAAAAGCAAATTAACACCCATCCGTGATTTTTCTTCTGGCAAATAATACAAAATTCAACGCTTTTGCAGAAAGGGTCTTGAAACATCTACAGTAGAGTTCTCCGATACGCCGAAACCAATGGTTTGATTTTAACTAAAATTCGCTAACTTTTATAAGGTGTTTCCTCCCTCTTTCAAAAATTACGCAAATTTTCACAGTTTCTTTTGCCTTATATATTAGGAGTTAACATAATAAGCAAATGATATATTGATATCAAAATTCCGTTTCTAGAATTTTGGTTACTATTGAGCCTTGTAGCTCCTTTCTTGCACTTTGTTACCACAAACTGTTTGATATATTAGCACATAAATCCAAAAACATAAATGATAGGATGTTATCTGCGCTTATTGGGTGTTTTAATTACAAATAAGGGAATTTGGAGAATTATTGGAGTTCCGATTAGATATCAGAAGTAGAAATTAAAATCATTAGACAATTTCCAAAGTAGATACCCCCCCCCCTTTACTCCCAAACGACTGCAATCATCAAACTAAAATCGATACAATCTATCTTGTTATATTACAAATCTTACTATACGAAGCACTAGGTCATATTTTCTTTTTCAATGATTTCCTTTTTTTATGTAGAAATTTATATTTAGTGTATAACTACCTTCTTATTTTTCAATTACTCCATTTCTGTCCTATTTGCAGATGTATAGGGTGTATTTTATCCTCCGTTCACTCCACTTTGAAAGGTTTTAATAGAAAAAAAAATCTGATTTAGAACTGATAGATTACAGAGAAAAAAATACATAAATATGAAGACAAAACTCGACCTGAGTAAAGGCTGTAAAATAGGTAGTACAGAACCCTTTTGAAATTTTGCGATTAACCCAGTTCACCTATTATCTTGGTGATAACGCTCTGGGGTCATATCTGATATGGATATATGGTGGGAAATTGAAAGCTTCACAGGCGGCATATTTGCATAAATGCTAATCTGGAACATGTTAGAAACGATAATGAGTCACTATTTTCTTTTTTTTTCTTATTAATTAGCTTCTTGTATGATTTATTCAATTCCATCATGAATCTGCGTGGTATATCGTGAAAAATCACTAGACTTAGGAAAAAATCACTAGTTTTAGAAAAAAAACACTACAAATCACTAGCTAGAAAAAAATCACTAGGCAAAATAAAAGTCATTAGAAATAGTGATAAATCACTAAGGGTGGCAACCCGGAGTAGAACCCAAAAGGCCCATTTTTTAATATAATCATCATTCCTGGTCATTCCTCATCATTCCACAATTTGTATGTTTTTTAATGGAATGACTGTAACTTTCGTCAACTAACAGAGGAATGTGCGAATTTCTTGTGTTTTAGTTAGAATTTACCGCAATTTTCAAAAAATCATCAAAAAAAGCCACGCCGATTTATCGGAAGTGCGCCGTCAATGAGAGACGTGCCAATATGGAGACAAATTTCAGCGGCATGTCGGCCTGCGGCCAGTTGCATCGGCAGGTCAGTATACAGCCGGTTCTAACTATGTGGAAGCGCTCATCGGTCCATTTATATTTAACCTAATGTTTTGGCAGTGATTTGTTGACTCGGTGCGCTAGAACAAGAGGAGTGTTGTAGGCTATAACTAGGAAAAGGTATTTTTTCTGATGAAAAAGCAATATAAAACCACATTCTTATACCTTTAGTCTAGGATAAAAATGTCAGCACCCTCTAGTTCACTGGATTAGATCATTCGTGATTGTTACATACTTTTCCGCAAATACTCATCTTGATGTTCTGTATAAGAAAAAACTCAGCACTTGTTCGGAAACCTTTTCTTAGCGACAGAGGTTTGTTATTCTATCTTTCCAAAAGGAGTTTAGAAACTTGGCTCATAAATTGTTTTCTCTTCAAGAACTTATTCTCTTTTCATGCATCTGTCAAGTGTATTCTCTCTTAATATCTATCTCACGTCGTGAGCCTTAATCTGTCATTCTCTTTGTCAATCCATCCCTCCGTTCTAGTTCTATCACTGCAAAATGTTCGTTTTTTTTAATTCTAGCCTCGTGATTAAGAATTATTAGAATCCCTCTATCAATTGATTCAGTATGCCATGAAGCGACATAATACTCAAAATTTAAATAATTTAAAATTCTCCTTTACCCTAAATGTTTTCTACCTTCGTAAAGCGATCTCACAATGTCATGTATTAACAGAAGATTTGAACAGCTTTTGATCTATGATAATAATTAATTTAAAAAAAAATTTCCACAAAATAAGTTTTTCAAAGAAAAGTAAAGAACTCCATTAAACAAAAAATGAGCATGTATAAAATCAAATAATCTACCAAGCGTGAAACTACCCCAAATCAGCATCGATAAATAAATGAAACCCAAAACGGACAGAAATTACAATTAATAACCAAGTCAAACTCAAAACGAGCTGAAATTAACATAAGTTGGGCGTAAAACCCATATGCCTTCCTAAGACCAGAACAAAATTTGCACTTTACTGAAAAAAATATCAACGTTTTTTCTTTTATAACTTTAATAAGTCAAATAATATTGACATTTTGATTACTAAATATCAGTATATGTATATTAAACTGACAATGAATATTCATTTGTATTTTCTCAGTAAAGTGCAAATTTTGTTCTGGCCTTGGGAAGGCATAGGGGTTTTGCGCCAAACTTATGTTAATTTCTGCTCGTTTTGAGTTTGACTTGGTTATTTATTGTAATTTCTGTTCGTTTTGAGTTTCATTTATTTATCGATGCTAATTTGTGGTAGTATCACGCTTGGTAGATTATTTGATTTTATTTTTGCCTATTTTTTGTTTAATGGAGTTCGTTACTTTTCTTTCAAAAACTTATTTTGTTGAAAAAGTTTTTTTAATTAATTTCTCTTCGTTTTATATTGACATAGTCTTTTCAGGGAAAAAGAAAATAATGCTTTAAATCTTTTCGTTTTTAAGACTTTATAGTTTGGCCTGCTATTTGTATGCTTGAGAAAAATTTTCAGCAATTTTTGACAACATACACACTTTTAAAAATCTGGACGCAAAAAGTACTGCTTAATTTAGTTTCATACCTCACTCTAGTTGACCTGAAATGGAAAACTTAATACCATTTGCAAAAAAATATGTACTTTCTTTGATAGCTTGGATACATTTATGCTATTTTGATTGGGTTAAATTTTGCGAGTAGAAGTAGCCCCTAAAGTTTGAACACAATACCCTCAGTCGTTCTTGAGATACTGCTGAGATGCCTTATTGGGAATTAGCATTATCACAGTGCATTTTGATTTAATCTTAAGGCAACATTTAGTTTTTAAACATAATAGGCAAATGGGAGGGTGGGTGTGGGAGGGTGGGAGTGGAAGGGGGATTAGTTGCCCTCCAATCACTTTCGACTATTAAAAAGGGCATCAGCCCTTTCTATTTTCAATCGAATGAGCCCTTTTCGAAGTTCCCACGATAACTCCTTCAATACGAAGTGCCCTGGTCTAAACAACAACAACAACAAAAACATCACTAATCACTTTGGTCTATTAAAAAGTGTGCTAGCCCTTTGAATTTTAAATCGAATGAGCCTTTTTTCAAGTTTCCAAGACAAAGATTTCAATAAAAACCTTATATGCCCCCAGGGCATAACTTATAACCCTTGCCCTGAGGGTTGACCCTTGCCTTGCCTTGCCTCCTCAAAAACATATTTTCTGTTTTTAAATCAACTACGCTGAACAAAATGGCTATCTAAAAATTTTTATTGGATATTTTTGGGGGAATGATGGGCGTGGGGGGGGTGGTTGGGGGACTAGGTGACCTCTAATTACTTTCGACTACATAAAAAGGCATTAGTCCTTTGAAGTTCCAATCAAATGAGCTTTTTTCGAAGTTTCTACGACAACGCCTTCTATAAAAACCTTATATGCCCCCAAGGCATAACTTAAAACCCTTGCCCTGAGGGCTGTGGGGGAGTATCCTCCTCAAAAACATATTTTCTATCTGAAAATCAACTACGTTTAACAAAATAGCTATCTCGAAATTTTGATTGGATGTGTTTGGGGGAATGATGGGCGTGGGGGGTTGGGGGGATAGTTGCCCTCCAATCACTTTCGACTATTAAAACGGGCACAAACCCTTTGAATTTCCAATCGAATTGGAATCGAATTGGAATCAAACCTTTTTTTGAAGCTTTTACGACAACGCCTTCTATAAACGAATTTTCTATCTGGAAATAAACTACGCTGAACAAAATGGCTATCTCAAAATTTTGATTTGATGTGTTTGGGGGAATGATGGGCATGGAGGGGTCTAGTTGCCCTCCAATCACTTTCGACTATTGAAAAGGGCACTAGCCCTTTGAATTTCGAATCGAATGAGCCTGTTTGGAAGTTTCAACGACAACGCCTTCTATAAAAAACCTTATATACCCCAAGGGAATAACTTAAAACCCTTGCCCTGAGGGTTGCAGGGGAGTGTCCTCCTCAAAAAATATATTCTCTATCTGTAAATCAACTACGCTGAACAAAATGGATATCTTAAAATTTTTATTGGAAGTGTTTGGGAGAATGATGGGCTTGGGTGGGGGGGGTAGTTGCCCTCCAATCACTTTCGACTATTAAAAAGGCCACTAGCCCTTTGAATTTCCAATCGATTGAGGTCTTTTTGAAGTTTCTACGACAACGCCTTCTACAAGAACCTTATATGCCCCCAGGACATAACTTAAAACCCTTGCCCTGAGGGTTGTGGGGGAGTGTCCTCCTCAAAACAAGTTTTCTATCTGGAAATCAACTACGCTGAAAAAAATGGCTATCTCAAAATTTTGATTGGATGTGTTTGGGGGACTGATGGGCGTGGGGGACTAGTTGCCCTCCAATCACATTTTACTATTAAAAAGGGCACTAGTCCTTTAAATTTCCAATCGAATGAGCCTGTTTTGAAGTTTTTACGACAACGCCTTCTATAAAAACATTATATACCCCCAGGACATAACTTAAAACCCTTGCCCTGAGGGTTGTGGGGGAGTGTCCTCCTCAAAAACAAATTTTCTATCTAGAAATTAACTACGCTGAACAAAATGGCTGTCCCAAAATTTTGATTGGATGTGTTCTGGGGAATGATGGGCATGGTGGGGGGGGGGGCTAGTTGGCCTCTAATCACTTTCGACTATTAAAAAGGGCACTAGCCATTTGAATTTCCAATCGAATGAGCCTGTTTTGAAGTTTTTACGACAACTCCTTCTATAAAAAACCTTATATGCCCCCAGCGGCATAGCTTAAAACCCTTGCCCTGAGGGTTGTGGGGGAGTGTCCTCCTCAAAACATATTTTCTATCTGGAAATCAACTACGCTGAACAAAATGGGTATCTCAAAATTTTGATTAGATGCGTTCGGGGGAATGATGGGCGTGGGGGGGGGCTAGTTGCCCTCCAATCACTTTCGACTATTAAAAAGGGCACTAAACACTCCAATTTCCAATCGAATGAGCCCTTTTTGAAGTTTTTACGACAACTCCTTCGATACGAAGTGTCCGGGTATGGAGAAAAAAAAACACATTGTGCCCACATCGTTATTTACTTAGGCAGCGCTAGCGCGCTGCCTATGATAAAAACCAAAAAAGTTTTGATTTTTTGAATTTTGCATACTGAAAATTAGAAGGATAATGCTCACTGTTCAACTTTGAGCAAAGAAGTCAAAAAATGAAATAGTTTAAACCAATGCAAAAACTATAGATTCGCTAAGCAAACAACTTTTTTGTAGGTGAGAAACAGATTTTACTTTCTTAGTTTAAGTTGGGAAAATTAAGACTAAGTGATAAGAGTGAACTTTTAGTCCTCAGTCTTATAGATGATGAGTAGGCTTTCCGTTCTGTTGATAGAAGAGCCTTAGTTAAGGTTTTATCTTTGTATGGTACACCAGACAAATACATTAAAGTGATTTGTGCTATCTACGAGAATACCACGGCTGTGGTTAAAGCAGGAAACGAAGTTAGCAGCTAGTTTTGGAATAAATTAGGAGTTAAGCGGGTGCTTAATTAGGAGTTTATCCCCTTTTATATGGATTATTTTGGTGGAGTTTGTCTTAAGAACTACAGGACTACATTTGCCTCTCAAATACTTGGACTATGTGTCTTGGCTTTTCTCTGTCTACAATTGGCCATGTCTTGCTGCAACCTATGCAACCTACTGCAAAATACTTGATAACTTTAATTCAAATGGGAGAACAGGGAATCAATGGGAAGGAAAAACATTCCAGGACTTAGATTATGCTGATGATTTAAGCATCCTAGATGAAAGTTTGAGCAAAATGAATGAATTTTTAGAGGTTTCGCGAGTTCAGGGTGCAGTAATAGATTTGAAAATGCTAAGAAGACAAGTCGCTAAGACTAGGAATAAGTGAGGATGGAAAGGTTACGTTGGGTAACGAAAAGATTTATTAGGTGGAGAGCTGCAATTACCTTGCTATTATTATTAATAAAGACGTTGGTAGCACTGAAGATATTAAAAGTGGAACAGCCAAGGTTCAGGGTGTTCTTTCACAGTTAAAAAAAAGTTTGGAAGAATAGGAAGATAAGTCTGCAAACCAAGATAAAAATATTGGAAGCTACTGTAATGACAGTGGTCGGATATGGTTCTGAAGCATGGGCACTCTAATAAGCGGATGAAGATTTGCTAGATGTTTTCCAGAGAAATCGCCTACAGAATGTTCTGGGCACCCGGCTGACTGACCGTATTTCAAACAGTAGGTTGAACGAAACATGCGGTTCAATCCCGCTTTCTAGGGCTATAATGAAAGAACAGTTGAGATGGCTAGGGAACGTTCTGCGGATGAAGGATGACAGATTGCCAAAGATTGGCCTTTTTGGCCAACCGTCTAGGGCTAAACGGAAAGCAGGTCGTCCTCGTCTGGGGCGGGAGGATGTTTAGGGCATGACAACTTGGCGAAGGATGACCAATTGCCAAGGATGGTCCTTGTTGGCCAACCATCAAGGGCTAAGTGGAGAGCAGGTTGTCCACAGTTGGGATGGGAGGGTGCCATAAAGAAAGATTTAAGGGAAATGGGAGCTTCCTGGGTAGGTGTAAAGAGAAAGGCTTTGAAGAGACTGGGATGGAAAAGGAGCGTGTGTAGCTGTGCTGTCCTCAGGTGGCTTGGTGCTGCGGTGAGTTGTTAGTGGTAGAAGTAAGAGAAACTGCGATGATGCAAAGTTAATGAATTTCATATTTCCCATATCCGTTCCAGAAAATTCACTTGTATTTTAGAAAGAAGAGAGTAATAATATCAAAGTATTTTCAGAAATTCAAGCGAATACTCAACTTTCTTTTCAAATTTGGAACGATTTCAGATTTTAATTTGGTTTGAACTATAGAAAACTCTGAATATTTGGTGTCCTTGAGTACAATGACGGGTAAACAAGTTTTTTTTTAACTCAAAGTAAGGAGCAACATTAAAACTTAAAACGAACTGAAATTATTCCGTATATGAAAGGGGCTGTCCCTTCCTCAACGCCTCTCTCTTTACGATAAAGTTAGAATCTTTCTCACAACTCTATTATTTGAAACAATAAAAAACTTTAGCGTAAAGAGCGAGGTGTTGAGGCAGGGACAGCCCCTTTCATATAAGGAATAATTTCTGTTATTTTTAAGTTTTAATGTTGCTCCTTACTTTCAGTTAAAACAAAATTGCTTTTTTTATTTAATCCTAAAAGGTCTTATCCTATTAGGAATCTTGCTTGCTTTTCTTTCATAATAATGAAACTTGACTTTTAGCTTAAAACTGAACGGGAATTTAGTCAAGATACCAGAACTCGTGAATTAAAAATATTGATCTTTTAATAAATCCGCAAATAATTAATAATTAATCAACTAATAATTCTAAATAAATTACAAATAAATGGCTTAAATTGAATAGTAAAATTAAGAGTATTTAGTAAAAATACTAGTAAAAATAGTAACCATTCTTTTTTTTATAGTAAAACTCTTGGCTTTTCTATACCAATATGGAATCACATTTTTGTACCACTCACTGTATGAAAGATGATCAGTCTAAAGGTATCATAATCAGTCTGGTGGCCGGCGTTTACCACCCCCCCTCCCCAGGCGATAACCCACTTGGAACCCCCCCTCCCGGAAAATACCCCCAGACAATACCTCCCCGTGGAAAATCCCCCCCCCCGCGGAAAATACCCCTCCGTAGAAAAAAGGCTTTCTGAACTTGAGAATTTTATTTGAGTTTTATTTTTTTAATTTCAGTTGTGGGAAGAAATTTTGGTACTTGTGTATTATGCGCTACTCACTCGAGTTTATGCTGTGTAAAATTCGAAAACACACCGGTTGTTTTTATTAGTTTCTTCATTATTTTAGAAATAATTTAGCCTATAGATTTGCATATCAGGGGGGAGGGGTACAGTAGAGCAGGTCGGCATGCAAAGTTGGTTTGGTACAATTATTCTGCATATTAGTCAGATAGATAGATAAGTGTATTTTAAAGCCAAACATACGGCCATGAACACTGTAAAATAACATAAGGCACAAATAAGATAAACTTTCATCAGCGATCATCATGAAATACTTAAATGAAACACTACATTAACCTAATAATAGTACTTAATACTTGGAAAAACGGCCATTGGAATAAAAACCATTTAACACATGGAAGAAAAAAAAATTAATTGAAACATTGCATTTACTTTATATATATGTATATATATATATATATATATATATATATATATATATATATATATATATATATATATATATATATATATATATATATATATATATATATATATATATATATATATATATATATATATATATATATATATATATTTTTTTTTTTTTTTTTTTTTTTTTTTTTTTTTAGTTAACAAAATTTCCAGGTACCTCGCTATTCTTCTGTAATTCTTAGTGGCCATATACCTAGAAAGAAATGTTTTCTGACTTCGAACTATCCAAACATCTTACCCCCCCCCCCTTTTATGGGCAAACATATAGCCCAAATTTATTTCTAAAGTAACAAAGAAACTAACGAAAAGTCGGTGTGTTCTCGAATTTTAAACAGTGTATACTTGAGTGAGTGGCGCATAATACACAAGTAGCCTACCAAATTTCCTTCCTCTACGGATATTAAAAAAAAATTTAACTCATATGAAATTTCCAAATTTGGAAAGCCTTATTTTCCACAGGGGTACTTTCTGGGGGGTGGGGTAATTGCCGGGGTGCTGTAAACGCCTAGAACCGATCAGTCTATACGATCAGTGTAGACAATTCCTCTGGAAAATATCTAACAAAACTTCCGTCTTCTGAAGTGCCCGTATTTAGGAGCGCCCCATTCGGTTAATACCAAATTTAAATCTGGAGTTTGTTTACTGATTTAATAGTGATAGGTCTTCAGTTGTTTATCTGATATTAGTGGTACTTTTCTGTTCCATTTCCCCTGAGGTATGTGAATCCAATTATTTTTTTATGAAAATTAATTTAAAAAACTTTTTTCATGAAACAAAAATTTCAAAGAAAAGTAAAAAGCTCCATTAAACCAAAAATCAGCAAAAATAAAGTCAGATAATCTTTCAAGTGTAAAACTCTCACAAACCACCATCAACAAATAAATGAAACCCAAAACGAACAGAAATCATAGGCAGCGCAATCGCGCTGCCTAAGTAAAGAACGATGTTGGCACAGTGTATAATTCATTTTTTCCATACCAGGGTACTTCGTATCAAAGGATTTGTCGTAGAACTTCAAAAAGGGCTCATTCGATTGGAAATTGAAGTGGCTAGTGGCATTTTTAACAGTCGAAAGTGATTGGAGGGCAACTAGCCCCCCGCCCCCCACCCCCATCATTCCCACGCCCATCAACACATCCAATCAATATTTTGAGATAGTCATTTTGTTCAGCGTAGTTGATTTTTGCATAGAAAATATGTTTTTGAGGAGTACACTCCCCCACAACCCTCGGAGAAAGGTTTGTAATTTTTGCCGTCGGGGAATATAATGTTTTATAGAAAGTTTAGTCATACAAATTTCAAAAAAGGCTAATTCAATTTCAAATTGGAAGGACTAGAGCACTATTTGACAGTAGAAAGTGATTTGAGGGCAACTGACCCCCTCTCACGCCCACCTTTTCCCCAAACACATCTAATCAAAATTTTGAGATAGCCATTTTATTCAACGTAGTTTTAAGTTCTGGAAATTAGGTCTTTGAGGATGACACGCCCCCCCCCCCACTTCCCTCTGTGAAAGGGTTGTAAGTTATGCCCTGGGGGCATATAAGGTTTTTACAGAACGCATTGTCGTATAAACTTCAAAAAGGGTTCATTCGATTGGAAATTGAAATGGGTAGTGCCCTTTTTAATAGTCGAAAGATTGGAAGGCAACTAACACCCTTCCACGCCCACCATTTCCCCAAACCCATCTTGAAAATTTTGAGATAGCCATTTTCTTCCACTCTGTTCAACGTTCAGGATATTATACCTTTGAGTAGGTCACTCCCCCCACAATCGTCAGTGCAAGTGGTATAAATCATGCCCTGGGGGCATATAAGGTTTTTATTGAAATTTTTGCCTTAGCAACTTAAAAAAGAGCTCTTTCTATTGGAAATTCAAAGGGCCTGTGCCCTTTTTAATAGTCGAAAGTGATTTGAGGGCAACTAACCATCCTCTCAAAACCACCTTTTACCCAAACACATCTAATCAAAATTTTTATGGAACACTAAAATGAAACAGTACATTAACCTAATAACAGTACTTATAATAATTGGAAAAACGGTCATTGGAATAAAAACCATTTAACACATGGAAAAAAATTAAATGAAACATTGCATTTACTTTATAGATATTTTTTTTTTTTTATTATTATTTTTTTTTTTTTTATTTAATAAAATTTTCAGATACCTCGCTATTCTCCTGTAATTTTTAGTGGCCTTATACCTAGAAAGAATTGTTTTTTGACTTCAAACTGTCCAAATACTTTACCCCCCCCCTCTTATGTGCAAATATATAGCCCAAATTATATATTTCCAATTTATTCTGTCCCGCTATACTTTACCTCCCCCCCCCCTAATGTGCAAATCTATAGCCCAAATTTATTTCTAAAGTAACAAATAAACTAACGAAAAAGCCGGTATGTTCTCGAATTTTATACAGCGTATACATGAGTGAGTGGCACATAATACAGCAGTAACAAATTGCACAGAATCTTCAAATTTGGAAAGCCTTATTTTCCACGGAGGGGGGTATTTTCTGGGGGGGGGTAATTGCCGGGGTGGAGTAAACGCCTAGAACAGATTAGTGTGGACAATTCCTCTGGAAAATATCTAACAAATCTTCCTTCTTCTGAAGCGCCCGTATTTAGAAGTGCCCCATTCAGTTAATACCAAAGTTAAATCTGGAGTTTGTTTACTGATTTAGTGACAGGTCTTCAGTTGTTTATCTGATATTAGTGGTACTTTTCTGTTCCATACTCCCCACAGGTAAGTGAATCCAATTGTTTTTTTTATGAAAATTAATTTTTAATACTTTTTAACGAAACAAGTTTTTCAAAGAAAATTAAAGACCTCCATTAAACCAAAAATTAGTAAAAATAAAGTGAAATAATCTTTCAAGTGTAAAACTCTCAAAAACCACCATCAACAAATAAATGAAACCCAAAACGAACATACATCATAGGTAGCGCAATCGCGCTGCCTAAGTAAAGAACGATGCAGGCACAATGTATTTTTTTTTTTTTTCCATACCAGGGTACTTCGTATCGAAGGAGTTGTCGTAGAAACTTCGAAAAGAGCTCATTCGATTGGAAATTGGAGTGGCTAGTGCCCTTTTTAATAGTCAAAAGTGATTGGAGGGCAACTAGCCCCCCCCCAAACCCATCATTCCCCCAAACACATCCAATCGAAATTTTGAGATAGCCATTTTGTTCAGCGTAGTTGATTTCCTGATAGAAATTATGTTTTTGAGGAGGATACTCCCCCACAACCCTCAGGGCAAGGGTTTTAAGTTATGCCCTGGGGGCATATAAGGTTTTATAGAAGGCGTTGTCGTAGAAACTTCAAAAAGGGCTCATTTGATCTGAAATTGAAACGGCTAGTGCCCTTTTTAATAGTCGAAAGATTGGAAGGCAACTAACACCCTTCCACGCCCACCATTTACCCAAACACATCCAATAAAAATTTTGAGATAGCCATTTTTTCCCACGCAGTTAAAACTTCAGGATATTATACCTTTGAGGAGGACACTTCCCCCACAGTCTTCAGGGCAAGGGTTATAAGTTATTCCCTGGGGGCATATAAGGTTTTTATTGAAACTTTATCGTAGAAACTTGAAAAAGGGCTCATTCCATTGGAAATTCAAAGGGCTAGTGCACTTTTTGATAGTTGATAAGTGATTTGAAGGCAACTAATCACCCTCTCACACCCACCTTTTCCCCAAACACATCCAATCGAAATCTTTAGATAGCCATTTTATTCAACGTAGTTAAAAATTTTGGAAATTAGGTCTTTAAGGAAGACACCCCCCCCCCCTCCCACAGCCCTCAGGGGAAGGGTTTGAAGTTATGCCCTGGGGGCAGATAAGGTTTTTATTGAAAGTGTTGTCGTAGAAACTTCTAAAGGGCTCATTCAGTTGAAAATTGAAAGGGCCAGTGCCTTTTTTAATAGTTGAAAGTGATTGAAGAGTGACTAACACCCCTCTCACGCCCACCATTTTCCCAAACACATCCAATCAAAATTTTGAGATATCCATTTTGTTCAACGTAGTTGAAAGTTCTGGAAATTTGGTCTTTTAGGATGACAACCCCCTCAGAGCCCTCAGTGCAAGGGTTGTAAGTTATGCCCTGGGGGCATATAAGGCTCATATACAAAGTTGTTGTAGAAATTTCAAAAAGGACTAATTTGATTTAAAAAATTTGGTTAAGGCTAATTTGATTTGAAAAAGTGGAGAGTAATTAACCCCCCTCTCATTCCCACCATTTCCCCAAAAACATTCAATCAAAGTTTAGAGATAGCAATTTTGTTCAACGTAGTTGAAAGTTCTGGAAATTGTGTATTTAAGAATGACAAACCCCCCAGAGCCCCTAGGGCAAAGGGTGTACGGTATGCCCTGGGGGCTTATAAGGTTTTTATAGATAGAGTTGTCGTAAAACTTCAAAAGGGGCTCATTCAATCGGAAATTCAGAGGGCTAGAGCCCTTTTTAATAGTCGAAAGTGATTGGATGGCAACTAACCCCCCTGTCACGCCCACCATTCCTCCAAACACATCCGATCAATATCTTCAGATAGCCATTTTGTTCAACATAGTAGAAAGTTCTGGAAATTAGGTCTTTGAGAATGACACAAATGAATGTGCATTGTCAGTTTGATATACATATACTGATATTTAGTAAAAAAAAAGGTTAGTATTATTTGATTTATTAAAATAATGAAAATAAAAACATTTATATTTCTTTCAGCTAAGTGCAAATTATATTCTGGCCTTGGGAAGGCTTACGGGTTTTGAGCCCAACTTATGTTAATTTTTGCTCGTTTTGAGTTTGACTCGGTTATTTATTATAATTTCTGTTCGTTTTGGGTTTCATTTTTTTATCGATGCTGATTTGTGGTAGTTTCGCGCTTGGTAGATTATTTTATTTTATTTTTGCTCATTTTTTGTTTAATGGAGTTCTTTACTTATCTTTGAAAAACTTATTTCGTGGAAAAAGCTTTTATAATTAATATCTGTTCGTTTTATATTGACATAGTCTTTTCAGAGAAAAAGAAAATAATACTTTAAATCTTTTTGTGTTTTAAGAATTTATAGTTTGGCCTGATATTTGTTTTAGAAAGCGCTAGCGCGCTGCCTAAAATATTGATTGGATGTGTTTGGAGAAAAGATGGGCGTGAGAGGAGGGTTAGCTGCCTTCAAATCACTTTCGACTATTAAAAATGGCACTAGACCTTTAAATTTCCAATCGAATGATCCTGTTTTGAAGTTTCTGCAACAACACCTTCTATAAAAACCTTATATGCCCCCAGGGCATAACTTAAAACCCTTTCCCTGAGAGTTATGGGGGAGTGTCCTCCTCAAAAACCTATTTTCTATCTGGAAATCAACTACGTTGAATAAAATGGCTATCTAAAGTATTGATTGGATGTGTTTGGAGAAAAGATGGGCGTGAGAGGGGGGTCAGTTGACTTCAATTCAATTTCAACTATTAAAAAGGGCACTAGCCCTTTGAATTTCCAATCGAATGAGCCCTTTTTCAAGTTTCTACGACAAAGATTTCAATAAATACTTTATATAACCCTAGGGCATAACTTATAACCCTTGCCCTGAAGACTGTGGGGGGAGTGTCCTGCTCAACGGTATAATTTCCTGAACTTTGAACTGCGTGGAACAAAACGGCTATCTCAAAATCTTTATTGGATGTGTTTGGGGAAATGGTGGGCATGGAAGGGGTGTTAGTTGCTTTCCTATCACTTTCGACTATTAAAAAGGGCACAAGCCCTTCGAATTTCCAATTGAATGAGCGCTTTTCGAAGTTTCTACGACAACTTCTTCGATACGAAGTGCCCTGCTCTAAAGGATAAAAATGATACATAGGGCATTGTGCCAACATCGTTCTTATATCGCCCCATGCCATACCTGAATATACATGCCCTGATGATTGGGGGGGGGGGTTCCTCCTCTTTACTTAGTCCCTATTTCTTGTCTCGTTCTCGAGTGTCTCCGTTCTTTACAGAGGCAGTGCGATCGCGCTGCCTATGATTTATGCAACAACTTTCTATATAAACCTTACATGCCCCCAGGGCATAACTTACAACCCTTGCCGTGAGGGCTTTGAGGGGGCTATCATCCTAAAAGACCTAATTTTCGGAACGTTCAACTACGTTGAACAAATGGATATCTCAAAATTTAGATTGGATGTGTTTTGGGAAATGGTGGGCATGAGAGGGGCGTTAGTCACTATCCAATCACTTTCATCTATTAAAAAGGCACTAGCCTTTTCAGTTTCCAATTGAATGAGGTCTTTTGAAATTTCTACGAGAGCGCTTTCAATAAAAACTTTATATGCCCCAGGGCATAACTTACAACCCTTGCACTGAGGGCTCTGAGGGGGCTATCATCCTAAAAGACCTAATTTCCAGAACTTTCAACTACTTTGAACAAAATTGATATCTCAAAATTTTAAGTCAATGTGCTTGGAAAAGTGGTGGGCG
This sequence comes from Artemia sp. Qi Xiang Cuo, assembly GCF_049724085.1. Taxonomy (NCBI): domain Eukaryota; kingdom Metazoa; phylum Arthropoda; class Branchiopoda; order Anostraca; family Artemiidae; genus Artemia; species Artemia sp. Qi Xiang Cuo. The sequence continues at coordinate 20,060,698 of NC_142806.1, forward strand.
TGAGAGGAGCGTTAGTCACTATCCAATCGCTTTCAACTATTAAAAAAGGTTCTAGTCCTTTCAATTTCCAATTGAATGAGCCCTTTTGAAGTTTCTACGACAATGCTTTCAATATAAACTTTATATGCCCCCCAAGGCATAACTTACAACCCTTGCCCTGAGGGCTGTCGGGGGATGGGTTGTCATCCTTAAAGACCTAATTTCCAAAACTTTCAACTACGTTGAATAAAATGGCTATCTAAAAATTTTTATTGGATGTGTTTGGGGAATGATGGGCGTGAGAGGGGGAGCTAGTTGCCCTCCAATCACTTTCGACAATTAAAAAGAGCACTAGCCACCCCAATTTCCAATCGAATGAGCCCTTTTCGAAGTTTCTACGACAACTCCTTCGATGTGAAGTGCCTGTCGAAGAAAAAAACCACATTGTGGCCACATCGTTCTTTACTTAAATTGAAAAAAGCCTCATTCGATTTAAATTGAAAGTTCTAGATCCGTTTTTTAAAGTCAAGAATAATCGGACAGTAAGCAACCCCCCCCCCCCATGCCATGAAAACTTGAAAATTTTTGCAATCAAAAACGAACAAAAATTAATTAAAAAAAAACTTTTAGAAAATAAGTTTTTCAAAGAAAAGTAAAGGCCATTTTAATCTTAAGCTCAGGATATACAAATACCTGTTAAAATTCAAACTTAAAACGACCAGAAATTACTATTAAAGAATAAGTGAAACCCAAAACGAACAATCATAGCAAAAAACATACAACAAGCAATACTATTAATTTATAAATAGGTCTTAAAGCGAATTATGCTTAGATTGAATATTAAAATCAAACTTAAACCGAAAACAAATATTTTGCTATTAAATTATATATGAAAGTTAAAAAGAACATAAATTAGATAAAAAATAAATGCGAACAAGTATACAATATACATTAATCTAAATGAATAAATAAATCTTAAAACGAGTAAAACTTAAATTGAATATGCAAATCAAGTTTGAATCGAATAAAAATAACTACAAACAAGAGTTTGGGTACCGCCTCACTGCAGAAGCCTAAAACCTACTGTGTCATTGGCACTTTACTGAAAACAATTCTTTGAAATATTTTCACTTTTGTAACTTTAAGAAATCAAAAATTAATTAAAATTTTAGGGAATAAATATCAGCATATATATATTAAATTGACAATGCACATTTTTTTTCAGTAAACTCATTTGAATTTTTTTTCAGTAAAGTACAAATTCTATTCTGTCTTTTAGAAAGCATAGGGGCTTTGAATCCTACTCAAATTAATCTATGCTCATTTTGAGTTTGACTCTATTGTTTATTTCAATTTTTGTTCCTTTTGGATTTCATTTCTTTGTTGATACTGATTTTAAGTCGTTGTAAGTTTCTTAAATTACATGATAGTCCGGACGCCAGGTGTTGAAAATGTGAATAATACCACGAGAGAATGGGGCTGCTATGAGAATTAGCCTACCCTCCACCCCCTAAATTGACCATGCGGATTCAAAAATACCAATGGCACTTGCTTGCGAGTGGTGGAACGCTCCGAAACTTAACATTCTATTACATTTTGGTGTTTCATGCAAGAAAATGCATGTTCCACAAAGTTTGAGGTGCAGTTTTCCGCTCAAATAGAAATGCCTAGAAGCCATAGAATGTTTTCATAACAAACTAACACGATTAGTTACAAAAAATGGCAGAGTTAAAAAAAAATGGCAAAACAATATGACTCTTGAACAGCCTTGGAAAATATAAACAACATCAAATTGAATATTAGATATATAATGCTATTAATTGTTGAAAGATCCATCAGTTCAAGATTTTTTTTTCACTGCAATTTTTATCTTTATTTTCAGTGCTGTAAGAGCTCGAAAATAATAAATTTGTAATATACGAGTAATTCTTTTTCAGTGAAGCACCAATGACGCAGTAGGCTTTAGGTTTTTACAGTTAAAGAAGGGGGCAGTAAACAAATTTTGCTTGTAGTGAAACTATATTTGTCTTGACCAATCTTGAAATGAACTAATAAATTAAACTGAATATTTGATGCATAATGATATTAATTGCTAAAAGCTCATCCGTTCAAAATTTTACCGTAATTTTAATATTTATTTTCAATATTAAGTACAAAAGAAAACATTTGTAATATAATTCGTTTTTGGTAAAGCGCTAATGACGCAGTAGTTTTTAGGCTTCTGCAGTGAGGCGATACCCAAACTCTTGTTTGTAGTGATTTTTATTCGATTCAAACTTTATTTGCATATTCAATTTAAGTTTCACTCGTTTTAAGATTTATTTATTCATTTACATTAACTGATATTGTATGTTTGTTCGCATTGATTGTTTATTTAATTTCTGTTCGTTTTAAGTTTCATTGATACTTTAGTAGCAAAATATATTTTTCGTTTTAAGATTAATTTTCATATTCAGTCTAAGCATTACTCGCTTTGAGATCTATTTATTCATTTATATTATCACTTGTTGTATCTATTTTGCTATGATTGTTTGTTTAATTTTTGTTGGTTTTGGGTTTCATTTATTCTTTAATAGAAATTTATGGTTGTTTTGAGTTTTAATTTTAAAATGTATTTGTATCTGCTGAGATTAAGTTTAAAATGGCATTTAATTTTCTTTTAAAAGATTATTTTTCTGAAATTTTATTTTAAATTATTTTTTGTTCGTTTTGATTGCAAAAATTTTCATGTTTTTATGGCATGGGGGGGGGTACTTACTGTCCGATTATTCTTGACTTTAAAAAACGGATCTAGAACTTTCAATTTAAATCGAATGAGGCTTTTTTCGAAGTCTATACGATTACCTCTCTGATAAAAACCTTATATATGAACAATAGTCAGCTTGCATGACTTGTGGACAGCGATTGACAACAGTGAAAGGATTGAAAAAATAGCTCCAATAAGGGGGTTTAGACCATTTCACTTCCTGACACAAACGGATCACGACTGTTTGGAATTGACCTTAATAGGAATTTGTGTGCCAAAGCAATTTCGCATCTATCACAGAGTGTGTATTTTAACCTTATATTTGGATAATTATATTAGATTTCCTGTTTTCTTCCCATACAAAACCCCTTCCCATAAGTTATAAACCCCCCTTAATAAGTTATGCTCCATGGCATAACTTACAACGCCTACCCCTGGGCCCTGGTGGGCTGTGTCGACACCGGAGTTTTTGTTATCAGAACTTTGAACTATTTTAACAAAATCTCTATCTTTAAATTTTTATCTGATGCATTTAGGGCGTGAAAGAGCGAAAGGGGCTATTTGCCCTTCAATCTCTTTTGACTCTTAAAAAGTGAACAAGAACTTTCAATTTTCAATCAAATGAGCCCTCTCTAAAGTTTATACGAGCATCCCTTCCATAAGAAATAATATGAAGGATTCGAAAAATCCTTAAATTACAACCCTTGCCCTGAGGGCTTTGGGGGAGTTGTAATCCTTAAAGACCTAATTTCCAGAACTTAAAACTGCGTTTAATAAAATGGCTGTCTTATAATTTTGATTGGATGTGTTTGGGGAAAAGGTGGGCGTGAGAGGGGGGTTAGTTGCCCTCCCATCACTTTCGACTATTACAAAGGGCACTAGCCCTCGGAATTTACAATCAAATGAGCCTTTTTTGAAGTTTTTACGACACCGCCTTCTATAAAAACCTTATACGCCCCCAGGGCATAACTTAAAACCCTTGCCCTGAGGGTTGTAGGGGTTTGTCCTCCTCAAAATCATATTTTCTATCTGGAAATCAACTACGCTGAACAAAATGACTATCTCAAAATTTTGATTGGATGTGTTTGGGGAAATGTTGGGCGTGGGGGGGGGGCTAGCTGCCCACCAATCGCTTTCGACTATTAAGAAGGACAATAGTCCTTTGAATTTCCAATTGAATTATTCTTTTTTGAAGTTTCTACGACAACGCCTTCTACAAAAACCTTATATGCCCCCAGGGCATAAGTTGAAACCCTTGCCCTGAGGGCTGAGGGGGAGTGTCCTCCTCAAAAATATATTTTCAATCTGGAAATCAACTACGCTGAACAAAAATGGCTATCTCATAATTTTTATTGGATGTGTTTGGGGGAATGATGGGCGTGGGGGGGGGGTAGTTGCCCTCCAATCACTTTCGACTATTAAAAAGGGCACTAGCCCTCTGACTTTCTACACTAATGAGCCTTTTTTGAAGTTTATACGTCAACGGCTTCTATAAAATCCTTATATGACCCCAGGGCATAACTTAAAACCCTTGCCCTGAGGGTTATGGGGGATTGGCCTCCTCAAAAACACGTTTTTTATTTCTATTTCGAAATCAACTACGCTGAACAAAATGGCTATCTAACAATTTTTAATTGGATGTGTTGGGGGGAATGATGGGCGTGGGGGGGGCTAGGTGCCCTCCAATCACTTTCGACTATTAAAAAGGGCACTAGCCTTATGAATTTCCAATCGAATGAGCTTTTTTTGACGTTTCTACGAAAACGCCTTCTTTAAAAATCTTATATGCCCCCAGGGCATAACTTAAAACCCTTGCCCTGAGAGTTGTGGGAAATTGTCCTCCTCAAAAATATATTTTCTATCTAAAAATCAACTAAGCCGAACAAAATGGCTATCTCAAAATTTTGATTGGATGTCTATGGGGGAATGATGGGCGGGGGGGCTAGTTACCCTCCAATCACTTTCTACTATTAAAAAGGGCACTACCCCTTTGAATTTCCAATCGAATGAGCCTTTTTTGAAGTTTCTACGACAACGCTTTCTACGCTGAACAAAATGGCTATCTGAAAATTTTGATTGGATGTGTTTGGGGTAATGATGGGCGTGGGGGGGGGGCTAGTTGCACTCCAATCACTTTCGACTATTAAAAAGGGCACTAGCCCTCGGAATTTCAATCGAATGAGCATGTTTTGAAGTTTCTACGACAACGCCTTCTATAAAAACCTTATATGCCCCCAGGACATAACTCAAAACCCTTGCCCTGAGGGTTGTGAGGGAGTACCCTCTTCAAAAACATATTTTCTATCTGGAAATCAACTACGCTGAACAAAATAGCTATCTCAAAATTTTGATTGGATGTTTTTGGAGGAATGATGGGCATGTGGGGGGGCTAGTTGCCCTCCAATCATTTTTGACTATTAAAAAGGGCACTAGAAATCTCGATTTCCAATCGAATGAGCCCCCTTTGAAGCTTCTAAGGCGACCTCTTTCATATGAAGTGCCTCTGGGAAAAAAAATAAATAATAAATAATAAAACATTGGAGCCGTCTTTACTATAGGCAACGCTACAGCGTTGCCTCTGATGATAATTAAATGATTAATTTTGTGATACGGCATTCGAAGTTTTGTATGCAGTAATTTTTGAGGACGAAAAATAATACTAATTTTGCTTATTAATTCGGTTAGAATAACATAGCTCTTAGATATTTCAACTATTCTGCAAGGATTCTGAAATTCCACAGCCATTTCGTTTTTACCTGATTTCTACCTCTCTTGATGAATTATGAAGAAAATCAGTGTCGACCCAGTAACTTGCAAAGTTTCTTCCTCAAGAACAGGTAGAATATCTTGTAAATAAAAATTGGAATTGATGAAGATTAAAATTTATTCTATAAATCATATACAACAACTTTCTATGTAAACCTTACAAGCCCCCAGACCCTAACTTACAGCCCTTGCATTGAGGGCTCTGATGGGGTTAACATCCTAAAAGACCTAATTTCCAGAACTTTCAACTACGTTGAACAAAATGAATATCTCAAAATTTTGAGTGAATGTGTTATGGAAAGTGGTGGGCTTTAGAGGGTCGTCAGTCACTATCCAATCATGTTAAACTATCAGAAAAGGCACTAGCCTCTTTTAATAGTCCTTTAAATATTTTTTAGATACACATTTTTCATCTTGACATAAACTACGCTGACTAAAATGGCTATCTCAAAATTTTTATTGCATGCGATTGGGGGAATGATGGCCGTGGGGGTGGGGCTAGTTGCCCTCCAATCACTTTCGACTATTAAAAAGGGCACTAACCACCACAATTTCCAATCGAATGAGCTCTTTTCGAAGTTTCTACGACAACTCCTTCGATACGAAGTGCCTTTCGGAGAAAAAAAACACAATGTGGCCACATCGTTCTTTACTTAGGCAGCGCTAGCGCGCTGCCTCTGATGACCAAGCCGAAGAGGGCGTTTTCGAAAGTTGTCTTTTTTCAATGGTTGTATAGTGCCAATAGATTGTCAACGAGTTTGAAATAGTAGCTAACTGGTTAAAACTCAAAAATGATACTAAACTGATTCTTTGTATTTTTTTTTACCACAAAATTTATTTCTCCTCCAATTCCGCTATTCTGGTATCTGCCCCCCTTCCCCTGGAAAATTTTTTGTGGGCACCCTTGTGCATGGGGTTGTTTATACATTGCATAGTTCAACTGCGAGATTTAGTCTCCTATTATGGGCACAGAAGTTGAAGGAAGTGGAAGAGCGACATGCACTTGAATATTAGCGGCTTGCTGATGGTGTGGTAAATGAGTTTCTTCAATATGGTGGCTTCAAGCATAGACTCAAGGGAGGGGCAATCGCCCCCCTCCAAACTGAATTGTTAAGTCTTCTTCCTAAAGTATAATATAGAGTACTAATAATTTATAGTCGAGATATAAAAACTGAAAAATATTTACCGTTTCATAGCACACAGTAAATTATTTATACACAGTCAGTGTCATGAACGAAACACTGAAACGTTTCTGTTAAGTGAGAAAAAACCCAGTGGAGGGTAACCCATGAGGAAGGTTGTTGGACGGTGACTGTGACAGTGTTGTGGCGAGGGTTGCCACTCCTAGTGATTTATCACCATTTCTAGGGATTTTTTATATTGCCTAAGAAAAAACATTAAGTTAGCACATAAATCACTAAATTATTAAAAAAAAAGCCATTAAATTAACCAACAAATCATTAAAATCTAGTGTTTTTTCTCACTGGGGGGGGGGGGCAATTCTGGTTGTGACTCGTTATGAGAAGGCAAAGGTTGGTACCACTTATTAGAGCTTCTCCGACGCGGAAAAAACTTCTTCGGTGACTAATTCCTTCTGAATCTTGGTTTGTTATATATGTGGCAAGAGAAAATTTGGCATGGTAAGTTGTATTTTGTTTATCAAAGGCAACGCTATAGTGTTGCCTATAGTAAAGGCCATACGGCTCCAATGTTTTATTATATTTTTTCTCCCCAGAAGAACTTCATGTGACAGGGGTCGTCGTATGGACTTCAAAGAGGGCTCATTCAATTGGAAACTGGAAGTTCTAGTGCCCTTTTTAATAGTCAAGAAAACGTCAAATAAAATGGTCAGCGAGCAACTAGAAAACGCCCTTTTTTTCCCAAATGCATCTGAATAAAATCCTGAGATAGTCATTTTGTTAAAAATAGCTGAAAGATCATGTAACAAAAACTCCGGTGTCGACACAACCCACAGGGGTTCGAAGGCGGTCGTTTTATGTTATGCCCAGGGGGCATCCTTGGCTCTTATGGAAGGAATGATCGTATAAACTTCAGACAGGGATCATTTGATTAGAAATTGAAAGTTACAGTTCATGTTTTAAGAGTCAAAAGATATCGGAGGGCAACTAGCCCCCCCCCCACTCCCTTTTTTCCAAAATACATCTGATAAAAATTTTGACAGAGCCATTTTGTTAAAAGTAGTTCAAATATCATACAACAAAACTCCGGTGTTGACACAGCCCAACAGGGCTCGGGGCAGGCGTTGTAAGTTATGCCCTGGGGGCATATGTGGTTCTCATGGAAGAAATGCTTATATAAACTTCAGAGAGGACTGATTTGATTGGAAATTGAAAGTCCCAGTTCACTTTTTAAGAGTCAACAGAGATCGGATGGTAACTAACCCCTTTTCCTACACCCTTTTTCCTCAAATCCGTCTGATAAAAATTTTTAGATTAAGAATAGTTTAAAGGTCAGATAACAAAAGTTCAGGTCCCAACACAGCCCCCCAGGGCCTGGGCCTGGGGGCAGGCGTTATAAGTTATGCATTGGGCGTATGTATGATTCTTGATCGGAATTCATTTGATCGGAAATTAAAAGTTCGAGTCCACTTTTAAGAGTCAAAAGAGATCCAAGGGTAGCTATCCACTCCCCCCTCCAAGCCCCTTTCTTCCCAAAACTCTTCCGATAAAAATTTTTAGGCGGCCATTTTTTTTTAATAGTTTATGCCCATATATGCCCAGGGGGCATATATGATTCTTATGGAAGGCTTGATCGTATAAACTTCAGAAAGGGTTTATTTGAATGGAAATTGAAAGTTCTAGTTTAATGTTTAAGAGTCAAAAGAGATCAAGGGCATCTATCTCCGCAAAATGACTTTCTTCCCCGAACCAATCTCATGAAAAATTTTAGATACCCATTTTTTAAATAGTTCAAAGGTCAGATAACAAGAACTCCGTTGTCGATACAACCCCCAGGGCCCGAGGGTAGACGTTGTAAGTTGTGTCAATGGGGTATATATGGTTTTTATGAAAGGTATGCTCGTATAAACTTCAGAGAGGGCTCATTTGATCGGAAAATGAAAGTTCTAGTTCCCTTTTTAAGAGTCAAAATAGATACGAGATCAACTAGTCCCCCCCCCATGCTTTTTTCCCCGAACCCATCCGATAACAGTTTTGAGATAGCCATTTTGTTAAAAATAGTTCAAAGATCAGATAAGAAAACTCAGGTGTCGATGCAACCCCCCAGGGTCCGAGGGTAGGCGTTGTAAGTTATGCGCTGGGGGCGTACATGGTCCTTGTGGAAGGGATACTCGAGTAAACTTTGGAGAGGGCTCATTTAATTAAAATTGAAAGTTCTAGTTCACTTTATAAGAGTCAAAATAGATCCGAGGGCAACTAGCCCCAAACCTAGCCCTTTTTTCCTCAAACCCATCCGATACAAATTTTGAGATAGCCATTTTTTCAAATAGTTCAAACACCAGATAAAAAAACTCCAGGGATGTACACAGACCCCCATAGCCCAGGGGCAAGTGTTTTAAGTTATACCACGGAGGCGTATAAGGTTTTTTTGTAAGGGCTGGTCGTATAAACTTCGAAAGTGGCTCATTTGATTGAACATGGAAAATTCTAGTTACCTTTTTATTATTCAAAATTGAACGGAGGGCATCTATTCCTCCCTACTACAAACACCCTCTTTTCCCCAAATGTATCGAATGACAAATTTTGGTATAGTGAGTTTGTTTGAAACAGTCCAACGATAAGATTACAAAAACTTTCTTGTCAACATAACTCCCTCCTCCAGACCCCTAGAGCCACGGAAAGGGTTTAATTTTATGCTGCGGGGGAATGCGATTTTTATGGAAGAGATGGTCGTATAAACTTTGGAGGGGACTCAAATGACTAGAAATTGAAAGTTCTAATTCATCTCCTGAGAGTCAAAAGTGATGCGATGTTGACTAGCCCCCCTCCCTCCCAACCTTCTTTATTCCAAATGCGTCCAATAAAATTTTCCATATAGCCATTTTGTTCAAAATAGACCAAAGATAATATAACGGAAACACCAGGGATAAAACAGCCCCCCCCCCCAGAATCTGAAGGGAAGTGTGGTAAAATGTGTCCTGAGGGTATATAAGGGTTTTGTGGAAGGCATGGTCTTATAGGCTTCGGAGGGGGCTTATTCGGTTGTAGATCAGAATTTCTAGCACCCTTCTCAAGAGTCAAAAATTACTGGAGGGCAATTAACCCCCACAGGCCCTTTTTCTCTAAATGCATCCAATCAAAACTTGGACATAGCCATTTTGTTCAAAATAGTTCAAAGACCTAATAAATATGCTTCCGAGGTTGATCTCCCCCTCCCCCTCCGCCCCAGGCAAATGGCTCTAAGTTACAGAATTTAATTATTGTTACTTTGATACTTTGTTTACTTTCATACTATGATTTAGTGATTTACTTGGTAACTCCGATTTACAGTGCAAGGGCTGTGAGTTATTCAAGTTGCGTATTGTTACTGTGATACTTTTTTTACTTTTATACGTTGTTTACTTTGATCCTTTCTTTACTTTGATACTTTGGTACTTAGATATTGTTTCTTTGATACTACTTTTAATATTTTGATGAAAGTTTGATGTTGAAAAAAAAAACTTAATTTCAAATAAGGAGTTTTTTGAAAACCTGAAACTTTTTGCATTAAAAAAAACGAATAAAAATTAATTAAAAAACTTTCCGAAAAATTTTGCCCCCAATTCTTTCCAAAATATTTGGGGTGTAGTTCTAATGAATGGTGTCTTCGCTATAAACAACAGTATGGCTACTACCCGTTTCCCAAACGGTAAAAGTATCATTCTCTTACTTAAATAAACAATTCTCTTACTTAAAATTATCATTCTCTTACTGAAGTGGCTACAAGGCTCTGCAAAAGTAGTTTACCTTTTTATAGTTATAATAATTGGGAGAAGCCAATTCAAAGACAAGTGAGAATTGTACTAAGGATTTGTTGTTAGACCACTGTCGTCTTCAGGGAGAAGGGATTATGTACTTCTAATGGATGGTGTCGTCACTACAAACAAGAATATGGTTACTGCCCGTCCCCCTAACGGTAAAAATATCATTCTCTCACTTGAACAATCAATTCTCTTACTTAGAATCATTATTCTCTTTCTTAAGTAGCTATAGAGTTCTGCAAAATTAGCTTGTCTATTTCTTATTTGTCATTTTTCTTATTAGAGAACAGAATTCAAACATAAGTGAGAATTGGATTAAGGATTGGTTGTTAGACCCCGGTCGTTTTCAGGGCGTATAAGCTATTTACTTCAAATGAATGGTGTCTTCACAACCAACAAGAGTATGGTCACTGCCCGTTTCTCTAACGGTAAAAGTATAAGGCCTACTGCGTATTTGGCACTTTACTAAAAAGAATTATATTACAAATATTTTCTTTTGTTCTTATTACAGCATTGAAAATAAAATAGAAATTCCAACGAAACCAGACAAGCATTTACCAATAGACCCACTAGGCCCTGTGGTTTTCACTATTCCCGAAGTTTTGGGGATTTCCCTGATTATCATGCAAAAACAAAGCGGTCAAAACGCTTGTGCCTAGGCCTAGAGGTGTCAAAGCCTTAAATCCGGCCTGGAACTATGGCAATAAAAACCGAATCGAAATAAATTAAAAAGAAAATTTTTCCGAAAAAGAAGTTTTTTAAAGTAAAGGCCATATTAAACTTAATATCAAGATAGATATAAACATACAGCATCTGAAGCTAAAAACGACCAGAAATTACTATTAAAGAATAAATGAAACCCAAAACGAACAGAAATTAAATAAACAATCATAGCAAAAAATTATACAAAATGTACTAATATAAATGAATAAATAAATCTCAATACGAGTAAAGCTTAAGCCGAATATGCAAATCAAGCTTTAAACGAACAAAAATATTTACCCATTGAGGCATAAATGAAACCGTAAAGGAACAAAAATTAAATAAACAATCATAGCAAACAAACAAACAATAGCTACTAATATAAATGAGTAAATAAATTTTCAAATTGATGAAACCTAAATTGAATATGCAATTCCAGCTTGAAACGAACAAAAATCTCTAAAAAGAAGAGTTTGGGTTTCATCTCCTTCCATTTTAGAAGAGTTTGGGCTCCTAGAACGATGTTAAAACAGATCATAGAAACTTGCTCAAAAGTATAACCCTTACCTCAATTATGCAGGCCAAGTTTGGCATGAAAAGAAAAAGACATGTGTCCCATGGTTTAGAGGTCGATGCCCCCCTCTTAAAACTACTCAAAATTGTAAAAGCCAACACGACGGCTGAGGAGTAGGTTGAGTGTAGTTTAAAAGTGCAGCTAAAAAAGGAGAAAAAATGATGAAAGTTTATTTTGTATTTCAGGAAAAAGGGACTTTATATGAGTTTTTAAAATATATGTGCTGAAAAAAAAAGTGAGTGTGAATAAGGAGTTGATTTTTTTTTGGAACGGTAAAAATACATATGTTACCATTGAGGGAGGAGGAGCTGTAGGACAGTGAAAAAGATTCGTATGCGATAGAATATTGTTACATTTTTCGGTTGGAGTCGGAAATTTGTTGGATTTTAAACCAGTGTGGTGTCGGAAAAAATGATTTTCTGTGGTCGGGTGTCGGAACTTTCAGACTTTTCAATCTGACGGATTGGAAATCTGGTAGGAACAAATTGGAAGCACTGCACTCTGGGATGCCAAATGGACACTTTTAGTGGCTTTTAGACACTTTTTCACTCTGAGGGACGCCGGGACACTATTGGGTCAAAAAAGGCAGCTTTTTTAAAAAAAAGGACACTTTTTGCGCATTTTTCCAAATCAAAATCAGATGTCTTTATTTTCTTCTTTTTTTTTGACTGCTTTTAATTTGTACTTTACTTTTAAGCTTTGGCAACGGCTTGGGGATTTTTCTTAGATATTTTTGCGCCCTGCGCGAACACCATTTATCAACCGAATAGGAATAGGACCTAAAGTCTTAACCAAAGTGGTAGGCTAAAACTATCGAATCGATCTTTTTCTTCTATCTTACGGTTTACGTTTATCATCAACTTCAACGACCCACCTACTGCTGGTGGCAAAGTCACCAAGGCCGCTGAGAAGGCTGGAAAGAAAAAGTGAATGGCTATACCCGGCTGGCACGTTCCGCGTAAATCCCTGTGGCGTGTAGCCGTGTGCATATGGCTATTATTACACTGCTGTCATAGAAAGAAAGGAGTTTCGCAGAAAAGCTGTGTTGCGGCTCAATTTTATTTATAGCCACGATTTTAACCACTTGACCTACCCTTTCACTGAGTGGTTAAGGAGATCGACGTCTTTTTTTAACATTAAAACCATGTAGGTCAAAATAGACATTTCGTTGCTGCAGCCGTTCGTACCTAGTCGAAACAAAATACATTTAATAGCTACCGAAGATAAACGACTCGCATCTTTTTCGCATAACTTATGAAAATGCCGAAGTGAAAATTAATCTCTATGATTGGTTCTTAACTTTTCGACATAGATAGGTAGTGGTATCGATAATCGATATAAAATTTCGCTCTGTTGACATTCTCATGACGATTTTTTTATGCCATCTCTTCAAATTGAACTAGCACCACACATGACTCATCGGTGACGTCAATACCAAAACTGAAAATGCCCGCTGAACTCATGCAGGTAATTGGCCGTTAGGTAGAACAACAAAGAAGAACAAATTTTACAGGTCTTTTGGCACTTTTTCATAGGTTGTGAAAATTTTTAGAGGCAGTTTTGTATAATGGCTAATTTTCTAGAGGGACACTAAAAGTATCCATTTTTGACTGATTTAGACACTATTGTCCCTAAAAGTTTCCGCAACCCTGACTGCACTTGCTGAAATAGAAAAATTCATTAGGAATAATTTTAGTGAAATTACAGAATTAATTTAAAGAACATTTGACAATTAACAGAAGCAGCTAATTATTTAGCTAAAATTCCTTCAGAATTAGTGTAAAGAATTTTTATGTAGACTGGTCACTTCTCTGCAGCTGCAACTGATGATGTCAAATCCTGATACTGGACATTTTGAAAGCAGCATACTTGCCTCTGAGTATGGGATTGCAAAATCTGTTTTGTCCAATTTGGCATGTAAAGACCTTATGAAAGCATCTTCAGTCTGCCAACTTTGGCATGATGTTGCTAAATATGTGTTCACAAAAAGAACTTGTATCCATTGGGATTTCCATTTTGAAATTAAGAGAAAATATGCAGCTATTGAAATTGACAGTTTCTTAGACAGCTTTAGCTGTAATATTGTTAGTAGACCAAAATTATGTGTATGCATCACCAATGCTAGAGAAATTGTAGGAAAGACTAAAGAGGAGACATTGAGAACAACTAAGAAGGACACCAAATGTAAGTATAGTTTTAGTAAAATAACTTAATTCTTAAAGAGCCCTTAAATAATTCAGTAAAGTTTTCTTGGGATATCCATTCTTTGAATATTGGAAAAAATTAGTTTATAAGCTTATAGGAAATGTTACTATCCAATCTCCTTATAGGGTAAGACACCCAGTAGTCGGCCACCTGCCTATTCTTGGACAAAATCTTTTATACTATTTTAATAACTAATTTACAATGAGCTGTTTGTGTGTCCAAGCTTGGGCAGAATTGTCACTTGTTAGTAAATTCAAAAATAGGAGGCGCTGTACAAGTGAAACTATTTGAATTAGTAACCTACTTGTTTAGAAATTCTTCAGAAATTTTTTGATACAAAAATTAAGTTTCTAGGGGGTATAATACAGTAATTAGAGTAGTTTAAATGTCAAAAAGTTTTCAAAGTGATTAAAGTGTCCGACTACTGGGTGTCTTACTTTTTTTTAATAAAAAGCATTTTTGCCATCTAGTTGGGAAATTTGGCCCACCAATGCTAGAGAAATTGTAGGAAAGACTAAAGACGAGACTTTGAGAACAACTAAGAAGGACACCAAATGTAAGTATAGTTTTAGTATGTTAGGTTAGGGTAGGTTAGGTATATATAGGGGGGAGGGGCGGAAATTCAACTTCTCCCAGCAAAACTTTTATTTTAAAAAAATTATAAAATTAACTACGCACCATAAAACCGTCATTTCCAAATATATGGAAACAAACAAAATGACTTACCGCCCCCCCTCCTATCTTTGCCAATTAGGGGGTCGGGTCGGTTCGTTATATATAGGGGGGAGGGGCTGAAATAAATTTCCGATAGAAATGATTATTATATTTGTTATCAGCATAAAAAAAGGCATCAATTGGTGTATTCACTTTATTTCTAACTCAATAATATGATTTTGTAGAACTTTACCAAAAATTCATTTTCCAATTAGTTGACTAATAGGCTAACTTCTCCCCAGCAACATGTATATTTTGCCAACTAGCTAGAATCAAACATCACTGCAGAAAACAATTTGTTTTCCAACTAGGCCTTGTTGACTAGGCTAGTAACTTCTCCTCAGCAACACTTAACTTTTCCAACTAGTTGACTAGGCTAGTAACTTTTCCCCAGCAAAACTTTCATTTTCTACCTAGTTAACTAATAACTTCTCCTCAGCAAAACTTAATTTGGCACTTGTTTAGTATCCAGTAAGCACACAATAAAGACCACATTGAAATCTAAAAGATGCTATATAAAAAACAGTTTTTGCTGCCTAGTGAGGTATTGCTCTCTCCATGACAAAGATTAAACTTCAGTTTGTTAGGGTTAGAGGTGCAAAAAAAGATACCTGGATTAGGTAATGTATTTAATATATGCTATGCTTTACCCATACCCCCCCCTCCTAGTGTCCAAATATATAGCCCAAATTTGTTTCTGAACTATGATTTTTTTTTTATCATACTTTGCTTTATTTCATTAGGATTAACCAAACATCACTTCTTGCATGTTTACTGGATA
The DNA here is from genome assembly GCF_049724085.1 of Artemia sp. Qi Xiang Cuo. NCBI lineage: Eukaryota > Metazoa > Arthropoda > Branchiopoda > Anostraca > Artemiidae > Artemia > Artemia sp. Qi Xiang Cuo. The sequence continues at coordinate 20,076,104 of NC_142806.1, forward strand.
CTAAATAAGTACCCTTAATTTTTCTGACTAGCTAGAAACAAAAATTGCTGCAGAAAGCAAATCCTTTTCAAAATAGTTGACTAGTAACTTCTCCCCAACAAAACTTTCATTTTCCAACTAGCTCTCATGACAGTTCTTTTTTGCTTCCATAATAGTTCAAACATAGTTTTGGGGGGCACAGATTTCCATTCTGTTGATTTTTGCTTGTATGGTGGCTTGTACAGAATTGCATTTCATCAGCATATGCCCTTTCTCTAAGTATTTCTGCTCAATGACAATCTTCTTCACAGAAGCCAGTTTTAGGACAATTTCCTGGCAATAAATTCAATTATTCTTTGTTTTGTCCAAAAAAACTACTAAAAAAAGAAAAAAAAATTGTGGGACAACTGAGAGGCAAACCTATTTGCATAGTATTTGTTGGCAGAAAATAGAGATCTTAGCCATGCAGCACAGATTGATGTGTTAGGAGAGTGTTAGTAAGACAAATTAAGCAAATAAAAGTTGCAGAAGAATTTGCAATTTAAGTCTAGCCACAAAACAGTTCTCACTGCATAATTCAAGAAAAATAGAAGCACCTTCATTAATCTAACTATTGTGCTTGAACTAAACCTTGGCTCACACAGATCTGTTTTTTTTTCTCACAAAAAAAAAACAGCTCACACAGAATAGATGCAGCAAAAATGCAAAATTGCTCACACCAGTACAGTACAGCCTTCAAAATGCTATCCACCACCTGTAAGCACTGAACGGGATGAGTTGAAATATTTTAATACAGGCATTGAGCTGTTGTAATGCAGAAATGGGCATCAGACAATAGATGGAACTTGGCAGGTTATGTAATAATGTACATTTTTGCATGAAATCATATCTCTGTGAACATGGGGTAAGACTTTCTTGCAGAGGTTTGCCTAAGATTATAGAAACAACACTTATAGAAAGAGAAGACTTTCATTTCTGTGGCTTCCATGCTTTAATCTGGAATTCAGTTCATTTGATTTACATTGACTGTAGTGTTTTTGTTTAAAGCACATACTGCCACTTTTTGTTGGACCAATGGACTGGGACTGGTATCTTTTCTATTTTCTCTTCATGTTGTTGGCTAAGAAATTATTCTGAGAAAAAGTTACTTGCAAACTAGATGGCTAACAAAAGTGTTAATATGGTAGGATTGTTTCCATCTAGTTGGAAAAAGAAAGTATTGCTTGGGAGAAGCTGTAGCTAGATGGCAAAATTAAGTTTCACTGGGGAGAAGTTATGAGTCAATTAGATGGAAAATGAAAATTTTGCTGGGGAGACATTACTAGTCAACTAGTTGGAAAATGAAAGTTTTGCTGGGGCAATGTTTCTTGTCAACTGGTAGGCAAATATAGATTTCTTCAGATGGGCCACATTTTTCAACTAGATGACAAAAATGTTTTTAATTATAAGGAATTGGATTGTAACATTCTGTATAAGCTTATAAAGTAATTTTTTCCAATAGTCACAGGGTAGAGTTCTGTTTTCTTGACCTATTTTTACAAGGACAAAAGCTAGACAAAATTAATGCCTATTCATAAACCAGGGACCCTTCCTAAGGTTGGTGTTGCCTGAATAAAATCAACCTTGGTTTCCATTACCCCTCAGCCATGTTATCCAGGACAGCTTACCCTAGTTGCCCCTTCCAACATTGAAATAGACCTATGTTTATAGACCAATAAAAAGTTCTGACCTACAAACAAAATAAACATACTTATAAAGCAAGTAAAATAGTGCTTATTTTATGCTCTTTCTGAATTTTATGTTATCAGAAAATATATATACATTTTTTGCAGGGGAGTTTCCTGCGGGGGGGGGGAGGTTTTCAGTGGGGAGTAAATTTTTGGGAATAATTTCCTTTCAGCAAGGATGTAATTTATGAGGGAGTTTTTCCACAGGGAGTATTTTCTGTGTGTGTGTGGGGGGGGGGATAAATACCAAGAACCATTTTGAAGCACATACCATCACTCCTTTTTGTTCCCGAGGGCCCTGACCCTTGGTTACCTTTAAAAATTTTGGTGTTATAAAAGTGAAAACCTTAAATGAAGTACAAAAAACTGTTTTCAGCTTCACAACTTCCATCAATCACAATTTTTGAGGTTTCAAAGATCTGCAAGTACTTTCCTAAATTTAGAAAAAAATCCATTGATATGGCTTAAAATTGTACTCAGATATCAGGAATTGCATTTTCAGACCTAAAACCTGAGAAAAAGAAGCTGATAACTGAAAATTGAGGTAAAATATTGTTTTGTCAAAATTTCATTAGGTATAGACCTTTTATTACTTCGAAATCAGAAGAGGTTTAACATAGAAACTTGACAATACCTCCCCAAAGTGTGTTTTTGGCCCTGGAATGCACAGATGGTAGTGATAACAGTTTTAAGTCAATAAAGTCAGATGTTTAAGAGTTGGTTGTGCACATGTGTTCTTTCCAGAATTGGTCGAGTCCATTTTTGAATACATTTAGGGTGTCTGCTTTCACAACACTTTCTGGGAAACTGTTCCAGTCGTTATACGCTCCTAAACTCCAGAAATTGGCTCTTGATTAATTTAGAGCATGTGGCTTGAGCACTTTTGCCGAGTGACCTCGTGTAGTCTGTGTTTCTGGGAGTTGAAAGTAATTTTCAAAGCTGAGTTTTTTCAACTTGTTTTTCATTTTGTACTTCTGAATTTGGTCTTCTCTTTTTCTTCTGTTCTTGAGTGTTGGAAGTAGCAGTTTCTGTAACCTCTCTTCATAACTCATCTCTTTGAAGTCTGGAAGAAGCTTTTTGGGTTATCTTTGAGCTTTTTCTATCTCGGCTTAGTCTGTTTTATAGTGAGACCCCCATATGAAATTTCCATACTCAATATTAGGTTTTACTAACCTTTTGTACAGCTTTACAAAGGTCTGCTGGTCAAGATGTTTGAAGCGCTGCCTAATGAGACCAGTGAGTTGAAAGGCCTTTGAAGCTATATTATTTGTGGGGTTATGAAACTTAAGCTGAGAGTCAATAATGATTCCGAGGTCTCTTTCTGATTCCACTGTCTCTAATGGTACCCTTGCACCTGTTCTACTTTTTATAGTTAACTGTGGGGCTGTTTCTTTTCTCTTATCAATCTCTATGATTTTTGTTTTGCTTGTGTTTAAATTTAGCCCAAGGTTCTCTGGTTTTCTGTCAGTTTGTTGACATCTTCTTGAATGATGATTTCGTCTGTGTGTGATGCCATTTTTCTGTAGAGTTTAGTGTCATCTGCAAAAGTCTTGGTAGAGCTTGAGATACCTCTGTTAATTTTTTTGATAAATAGTATGAACAGGAGGGGCCCAAGAACACTACCTTGAATGGCTCCACTTGTTACTCTGGCTGGTTCAGAAAGGGTCTCACCAACTCTTCCTCTTTGCATTTGGTTTTTCAGGAAAGACTCAACCTAGTTTAGTAGTTGTGGCTGGAGACCGAAATCCTGTAGCTGTTCGAGACAGGGAGGGAATGCCTCCCTGTCTGACATGGAGGGGGAGGGTCAGAAAAGTTTTCGTGCCAGCACTTGGGAGGCTGTCCTCCTGGTGAAGAACCATTATTTCTTCCTTCAAAGGCTATTTTGGGCAGTTGCAATGGGGACACATGCTGAATGTGTCCCAACCATCAAATCTGTTAGAATTGGAGGGTCTGCATGAAGGTTTGAGGGTAATTCAAGGAGGGCAGTAGCTGTTTTTTTTACAGTTGGGCAAGGCAAGAGATGGCAGTGAGCTTTTAGAGCAATTTAGTTACAAATGCCACCAATTAGTGCTTGTAATTGGCTTTTAGAATCCATGTCTCTGCTCCAATTGTTGCAATTGAAACCAGTAAGGTACTGATAAGCTGTATCTTCAGTTTTAAGGGCAAGTTTTTTTTTTTTTTTTTTTTTTTTTTTTTTTTTTTTTTACAAACAGAGCACAGTGACTTGAAGCATGTAGAGGTAAGACTCGGTTGTTGTTTGATGTCTTTTGAGGAGTCATTTGTGGATGTCAGCACACTTTCTAGGTAAACAAACTGGTTGAATTACTTCTTTCCTTGTCCTGAATAGTGACTTTAGTGAGGGATGGGAGAGGGGGTTTGCTTATGTGATGAAAATAAATTAACTACATTAGTCATATAAATGTAGGGGTAGAGGACAACTTTTCTCAGTCTGGGATTAGCTCTTCTGTGGAAAGTATGACATTAAAAAGAATCAATGTTTGTATTTACTGATTCAGTGTATTATTTTTTTTTTCAGTTTATGGAATCCATTCTCTAGTGAAGGGAATTTTCCAAGGGGAGATTTTTTCAATAACCACAGATTTTGTTGTGCAACGTTTTGTTTCTTGTTCTGTAAAATTTGATAAATGCCAAAAAAAATATTTGGGCTTATGACATTTAACAAAAGAGATATTTGACAGGATTTTATTGCTTATTTAGATGTTCTTTGTAGAACATGTTGCCTTGCTTGTTAAAAATGTTGAAAGTTCTTTTAGTTGTATTTGTTGTGCCATTTACATATATCCTCTCGAAGAAGCATCATTCCAGAAGCTCAATGATAAGATTTAAAACAACTTATTTCTGAATTTAAATTTATTAGTTTCTATAAATAATTCCTTTACCTTAAGAGTGTGGTATACAATTTGCTGTACAAGTTTTTGTGTTTTTTTTTTGTTAGAAGTAAATATTTGGATTTAGCATCTGATTGTCATATCTGTTTATATATTTGGTATTTTTTGTAATAGGGTATGAGATATTTGTACAAAAACAGTAAATTAAGAGTTTTTCTCTTATCTGCTTTTATTTTTATTGAGTTCCAAGATAGTGTTGTTCAATTTACAGTTTCTCCTCCCAGACATAATTCTTTGCAGTGTCTTTTTAAACTGATGTCTTATTGACAGAGTATTTGTAGATTGTAGAATTCTATGTTGAAAGGTATGAAGGTTAATAAGTGCATTTCTAAACATGGCAGATGTTTTAGAATCAAAGTACAGATGAGCAAAATACTCTGCCCAAGAATTGTTTAACCCTGTTTGTCTGATGAGGTATATGTTAATTTTCAATCTTTATTGTTGTTTTTTATTTTATTTTTTTAGGGACCACAATATCTACATCTATACCATGTTCAGATTATCTCATCATATCTGCTCCTGGCATGATTGGTACTTCTGTTGAAGGAAAGATCCATGAATTAGAAGACAAGGCTGGCTTTACTATTTTGTCATTTCCAGATATTCCAAATGTTGCTATTAGTCATTTCACCCTCAATAGGACACAAATTAATAATGGCATAAAGGTTCCTCTTTTCTCATTCTTGAATTTTGTTACAAATAAGTTGCAACTATAATTTTGTGCAACCAGTTTGGTTGCACCAAACAGGTTAATACAGAATTGTACTTTGAAAAAACACATCCTATACAGTGTTTAAGATTCTAGAATGCATAATGTTTTCTTGTTTTAATATTATTTTCTGAAATTAGATAATATTTTCTTGTTCGTTTTAATATTTTCTCAAGCTGACCTTAGCTTGAGAAATCAGGCCCAATCACAGTCTTACAGAAAATTCAAATGATGGATGTATTTAAATATGAAACTAAATTTTAGTTTTGTCATTTATTATACATCTATATTTCCGAGTTACTAATAATAATTAAATTTTCGAATGCTAACTTCGGTGAGAATTAAACCTTATTGCTTGATGTGCTTCAAGTTTTTACTTCTATATTACAATAATAGCATTGTGTTTGTAATCAACAAGCTCAGCAGGTCATAAGCACTAACTTTGGCAGAATTATACACCACCCGTGAAATATATGCAAGGTGTTTGTCAAATTATGTGACTGTGTAATATAAAGCACCTGATCTCAATGATTTTCATTGATTTTTAACATCAGACAATTTTGATTGATTCCTTAAATTATCTCTACACAATGGAGAAGCGAAAAAAATTACACCGCTCCTGCATAAACAAAGGTGAAAAGGTGAAGGGAAGTCTCGGAGGGGATATGGGCCACACTTCACGCCCTCAAATCATTAAAATAGAAATTTCGGTTTTTTTATTACTTACTTTGCACTTTCTTTTTATTCTCATATTTGCTTGACAAATTTTGATCTTGGATGTCTATATTTTAGTGTTATATTTGGGCGTGTTACAGTGTTATATTGGTTATATTTGGGTGGGTCCCGGAGCGGGAGCTTGGAACACTTGGGGTGTTGAAGGGATTTTGGCCCAAAAGAAGAACACTAAAACTATGATCTTGTGTTGCATGCAATGATCCACTGGGAGAAAAAAATGAGCAATCATGGTTGTAACATTGCTTCCTTATCCATTTTAGACTTTGGTTATTTGTATACATTGTTACTTCATTATGCGCCAACTAAAAGAGAATTGGTCAGGGGTTGTTTTTGTAGGTGGAAGGGGTAATTGAAGCCTCAGAAAGTCTATTCTCAGACCCAAATGTTTTCCTATTAACAATTGAATTTTAAATTCGCCCTATGAGTTGTAAAATATGATGTTCCAGTGACAATCTAGGTAATGATTAAATAAAAAAAAAACACGTTTTTTAACTGAAAGCAAGGAGCGACATTAAAACTCAAAACGAACAGAAATTATTCCCTATATGAAAGGGGCTGCCCCCTCCTCAACTCCTCGCTCTTTACGCTAAAGTTTTATATTTTTTTAACAAAGTTGTGAGACAGAGTCAAACTTTAGCGTAAAGAGCTAGGGGTTGAGGAGGGGGCAGCCCCTTTCATATAGGGAATAATTTCTTTTCGTTTTAAGTTTTAATGTCGCTCCTTGCTTTCAGTTAAAAAAGAAACTTTTTTTATTTAATTTCTGAACGTTTTTTAGTTAATGCAGCTTTTATTTTGGCTCACCGTACGTGAATAATTAAAACAAAATTTGTATATTAATTTTACTTTTTTTGCTAAATGGCATTCTTGTAATTTTGTTCAGATGTAACTTACGAATTAAATTGCGTAACGAAGTTCTATTTTCGTATATTTTATTATGTATATTAGGGGGTTCGCCCCCTAGTCAATACCTTGCTCTTTACGCTAAGTTCAAATTTTGTTCCAATTCTTTAAGAATGATCCTTTAATCACAAGAGGCCGTTAATTAGAATAAATAGCTCTGATGAAAGTAAAAAAAAAAATCTTTAGCGTATAAAGCGAGGTAATGAGTAGGGGGCGAACCCAATCATATATGTATTAATTTCTGTTTTTTTTTATATTTTGATGGTGCTCCTTACTTTCAGTTGTTTTTTTATTATTTAATTTCTGATTGTTTTTTTTAAATAATGCTGGGAAATCTGGCGCCCCCTTCATAGCAATGTCCCCTTCCCCATGAAAACTTCCTCCCATGTAACACCCGACCCACCCCCCAACTACCAAATAAAATCCCCTCTGAAAACTTTTGTATACTTCCCAATAACCACAACAAAATGTAAACATTGGGAAAAGTTCATAACTTGCAGACCTTCCACCTGGGACTGTGGGGGATTAGTTCATACTCATAGGCACAGCTATTGTATTTTTGACCATGCTGAACCAAATGCCTATCTCTAATTTTGGATCGGATGACTTTGGGAAAAAATGAGCGTGGGAGGGGTCCTAGTTGCCCTCCATTATTTTTGGTCACTTAAAAAGGGCACTAGAACTTTTAATTTCCGTTCGAATGGGTCCTCTCGCGATATTCTAGGACCACTGGTTCGATACGATCATCCCTGGGGAAAAAAAAATAAAAAAAACAAATAAACATGCAGGCGTGATCTTTCTTCTGGCAGAAAATACAAAATTCCACATTTTTGCAGATAAGAGCTTGAAACTTTTCTACTAGGGTTCTCTGATATGTTGAATCTGATGGTATGATTTTCATTGAAGTTCTATGACTTATAGAGGTTATTTCCCTTTTTTCGAAAATAGGGCAAATTTTTTCAGGTAACTGTTGATTAGTAAAACTAAACTTGATGAAACCTATATATTTAAAATCATCATAAAAATTCGATTCTTTTGATGTATCTATTGGTATCAAAATACCGTTTTTTAGAGTTTTTGTTACTATTGAGCCGGGCTGCTCCAGAGTTACAGTTAAAAAAAATCGAACTTTCGCGGAAAGAGCGAGGTTTGACTAGGGGGGGGGGCGAACCCCCTAATATACGTAATAAAAATATACTAAAACAGAAGTTCTTTACGTAAGTTAATTTGTAAGTTACAGTTCATTACCACAAACTGTTTTAAACTGGTGTCCCTTGCAATCTGGATTGTGGGTTCGCCATATAAATTCTGAGTTTCGTTGGATCAGACACCTGAGGTTTGCAAAGCTGCACTTGATCCTCCTCCATGGTGATCTATTCAAAGTTTCCCTCTTTTCACCCTCCCATGAAGTTCAATTTCCCTTAAATCCTTTCTTACAACCTCTTCCCACCCTATTTGAGGACAACCTGCTTCTTCTTTGACCCTAGATAGATGGCCCAAAGTATAATCTTTGACAATATGTCATCCGTCACCAGCAAGACGCTTCTTATACATCTCAAACTTTCTCTCATTACAGCCCTAGGAAGCAGATAGAAACACATATTTTGCACAGTTAACTGTTTGAAATATGGTCAGTCAAACAGGAGCCGAAAACGGTCCATGTCCAAATATTTTTCAATTCCTGTGAAAAATATAAAATAAATTATCCTCCATCTTCCAAAGTGAACACGCCTCAGAATAATAGTTGACCACTATCATTTTGATATGGGTCCGCAAACTTATCTTTTTATTCTTCTTTTTTTTTCAACTTTAAAAAAATAGATTGGGGCATGGCTATTTAAACTTTACATCTCCACTATACTACAATACTACCCAGGTAAGTGAAGCTATCCAACAAAAAGCTATCCTTTTGATTAATCTTCTCGTTTGATCTTCTTGATAAATTTTGATCAAGCCTCTCGTTTATCAGTGGAGTGGCCTGTAATCGTCAAACTTAATTTATTTAGTAAGTCCTTTTAAACAATAGTGGGAGGCTTTAACACATAGTCTAGTACCTTCGAACTATAATTGCTCAAAACTTTCTTTTGCAGTTAATGTGTTTTGGCATTAACCCCCCCCCCCCGCCCATCATTCCCCCAAATACATCCAATCAAAATTTTTAGATAGCCATTTTGTTCAGCCTAGTTGATTTCCAGATAGAAAATATGTTTTCGATGAGGAAACTCCCTCACTGCCCTCAAGACAAGGGCCATATGTTATACCTTGGGGGCATATAAGGTTTTTATAGATGACGTCGTCGTATCAACTATAGAACAGGCTATTTCGATTTGAACCAGGAAGGCCTAGTACTTTTTTTAATATTTAAAAGTGATTGGATGGCCCCTAGTCCACCCCCCACCCCCCTCCGTCCCCCAAACACATCCAATCAAAATTTTGAGATAGCCATGCTGTTCAGCGTAGTTGATGTCCAGATAGAAAATAAGTTTTTGAGGAGGACACTCCCCCACAACCCTCAGGGCAAGGGTTTTAAGTTATGCCCTGGGGGTATATAAGGTTTTTATAGAAGGCGTTGTCGTAGAAACTTCAAAACAGACTCATTTGATTGGAAATTCAAAGGGCTAGTGCCCTTTTTAATAGTCGAAAGTGATTGGAGGGCAACTAGCCAACCCCCCACCCCCCCGCCCCACATTCCCCCAAACAAATCCAATCAAAATTTTGAGATAGCCATGTTGTTCAGCGTAGTTGATTTCCTGATAGAAAATATGTTTTTGAGGAGGACACTCCCCCACAACCCTCAGGGCAAGGGTTTTAAGTTATGCCCTGGGGGCATATAAGTTTTTTTTTCGAAGGCGTTGTCGTAGAAACTTCAAAAACGGCTCATTTGATTGGAAGTTCAAAGGGCTAGTGCCCTTTTTAATAGTCGAAAGCGATTGGAGGGCAACTAGCCCCCCCCCCCGCCCATCATTCCCCCGAGCACATCCAATCCATATTTTGAGATAGCCATTTTGTTCAGCGTAGTTGTTTTCCAGATAGAAAATATGTTTTTGAGGAGGACACTCCCTCACAACCCTCAGGGCAAGGGTTTTAATTCATGGCCTGGGGGCATATAAGGTTTTTATAGAAGGCGTTGTCATAGAATTTTCAAAATAGGCTCATTTGATTGGAAATTCAAAGGGCTAGTACCTTTTTTAATGGTCGAAAGTGATTGGAGGGCAACTAGCCCCCCCCCCACGCCCCTCATTCCCCCAAACACCACCAAACAAAATTTTTAGATAGCCATTTTGTTCAACGTAGTTTTAAGTTCTGGAAATTAGGTCTTTGAGGATGACAACCTCCAAACAGCCCTCAGGACAAGGGTTGTAAGTTATGCCCTGGGGCATATAAAGTTTTATAGAATGCGTTGTCGTAGAAACTTCAAAAAGGGTTCATTTGATTAGAAATTAAAATGGCTTGTGCCCTTTTTAATAGTCGAAAGTAATTGGAAGGCAACTAACACCCCTTCCACGCCCACCGTTTCCCCAAACACATCCAATCAAAATTTTGAGATTGCCATTTTGTTCCACGCAGTTTAAGTTCAGGAAATTATACCTTTGAGCAGGACACGCCCCCCACAGTCTTCAGAGCAAGGGTTATAAGTTATGCCCTGGGGGCATATAAGTTTTTATTGAAATCTTTGTCTTGGAAACTTCAAAAGGGACTGCTTCGACTGGAAATTCACAGGGCTAGTTCCCTCTTTAATGGTTGAAAATGATTTGAGGGCAAATTACCCCCCTCTCATGCCCGTCTTTGCCTCAAACACCTCCAATCAAAATTTTTAGATAGCCATTTTATTTAGTGTTTTGGATTTCCAGATAGAAATTATGTTTTTGAGGAGGAGACTGTTCAACAGTTCTCCAGGAACGGATTGTGGATGTTACACACAGGATTTATACGTCAAGTGCCGAGTCTCTTATTGTAGGAACTTCAGAAATTGAAAATTCGATAGAAACTCGAAATGGTTAGTGGCCCGTACCGGATTCGAAAGTTGTCGAAAAATAGATTACACCTCTTCCACGCCCACCATCTCCCCAAACATATCCGATCAAAATTTCTTGATAGCCATTTTGTTCCACGAAGTTTAAAGTTCAGGAAATTATACCTTTGAGCAGGACACTCCCTGTAGTATTCAGGGCAATGGTTATAAGTTATGCCCTGGGGGCATATAAGGTTTTTATTGAAATGGGCAACTAACCCCCCTCTTCCGGCCACCATTTCCCAAAAAACATCCAATGAAAATTTAGAGATATCCTTTTTGTTCAACGTAGTTAACAGGTCTGGACATTAGGCCTTTTCGGATAAAAACCCCATCAGAACTTTCAGTGCAAGGGTTGTAATTTGGGCCCTGGGGCATATAAGGTTTATATAGAAAGTTTTTGTAGAAATTTCAAAAGGGGCTTATTTGTTTTGACATTAAAATCGACCTTTTTAATAATCAAAATTAAATGAAGAGTAATTGGCACCCGTCTCATGCCCATCATTTCTCCTAACACAGCCAGTCACAGCATAGAGATAGCCATGTTGTTGAACATAGTTGAAAGTTCCGGAAATGATGTATCTAAGGATGAAAAACTCCCGAGAGCCCCCAGGGCAAAGGTTGTGAGTTATGCCCAGGGGGCATATAAGGTTTTTAATGATAGAGTTGTCGTAAAAACTTCAAAAGGGGCTCATTCAATTGGAAATAGAGAGGGATAGTGCCCTTTTTAATAGTTGAAAGTGATTGGACGGTAACTAACCCCTCTCTCATGCCCACCATTCCCCCAAACTCATCCAATCAAAGTTTTCAGATGGCCATTTTGTTCAACGTAGTAGAAAGCTGTGGAAATTAGGTCTGTGAGGATGACAATCTACCAAGCGTGAAACTATCACAAAGCAGCATCGATAAATAAATGAAACCCAAAACGAGCAGAAATTACAATAAATAACCGAGTCAAACTCAAAACGAGCAGAAAGTAACATGAGTTGGGCTCAAAACCCCTATGCCTTCCCAAGGCCAGAAGATAATTTGCACTTTACTGAAAAAAAAATACAAATGAATGTGCATTGTCAGTTTAATATGCATTTACTGATATTTAGTAATCAAAATCTTAATATTATTTGATTTATTAAAGTTATAAAAGTAAAAACATTTATATTATTAAAAACTATGTTATGTATTAATACTGATATTAAAAATATCAGTATATGTCAGTCATTTATTTATCGATGCTGATTTGTGGTAGTTTCACGCTTGGTAGATTATTTGATTTTATTTTTGCTCATTTTTTGTTTAATGGAGTTCTTTACTTTTCTTTGAAATCAAATCAAAATCTTAATATTATTTGATTTATTAAAGTTATAAAAGTAAAAACATTTATATTATTAAAAACTATGTTATGTATTAATACTGATATTAAAAATATCAGTTTATGTCAGTCATTTATTTATCGATGCTGATTTGTGGTAGTTTCACGCTTGGTAGATTATTTGATTTGATTTTTGCTAATTTTTGTTTAATGGAGTTCTTTACTTTTCTTTGAAAAACTTATTTTGTGGAAAACGTTTTTTAATTAATTCTAGACAGTAATGTAACAACTCTTATTTCAGTATTGCTTATCAGCTTTTCAAATTTAAGTGCGTAAATACTTTTTCAAGCGCAATCAATTTAACTTTTTCAATTTTTTTCCAGTTCTGATACCTTTTTTATCTTCTATAGATCGCTTAAGCTGCTGGAGGATTGCTAGAAACCCAACAGATTGAATAAAGTACAGGGCGTTAAATTTTTTTTATGTTCAGAATGCCTCCTGTAATGAAGGAAAACTTTGCTTCACTTAATCAATTATTAGCCTCCTTTATTCTTCATCGTTTTTTTTTTTATTTTTTTTATTTTTTATCTCATGACAATTTGGAAAAACAAGTTTCTCATGTGAAACTTCAACTATTTACTATCTGTGTTTTTTTCTTTAGCTTATGAACTCACGGGGAGACTTGCTAAACTTGGTAGGGCTTGATCAAAACCTTGGCCTTCCTCAAAATTCCAAGCCCAAAGCATTGCTGTTATTTTCCACGTCTCAACTCTACAGTTTTGTTGGTACTTTTGCGGAAAAATTTTCTAGGTAATTTTTTTCTTCACTTTCTTGAATAATGCATTCTTTAGAGTGTAGGGTTTTCTTTTTTTTGGCTACTTATTCTTCTTTATTTTACCACTTACTCTTCTTTACTACTTATTTTATTGTAGAATTCTTTGTTTCTGCTAACTCTTCTTCACTATACTAATTATTTCATTGCAATGTTTGCTCTTCTACCCTTGTTCCTCTTCTACTCTTGCTTTTTCCTTTGTTCTATTCTTCATCTAACCCTTCTTGTTTGTCTTTTTTTTTTCTACTTGTTTTTTTTTTTTTTTTGCTGCAGGAATTATTCTTCAAGACTGTGCTCCTCGGTGTTTTAACTTAAAAAGAAAATTTTTAATAAATTGCGCTCAATTTTTTTTTAAGTTTTGAAAATATTTTGATTTTTTTCAAAACCAGGAATATTCCAAACAGTATTTTAGTTAAGGGATATAAATCAACAAACAATATGGAAAGAAAATTAATGCAGTATGTCATATTTCATATTGTCATCCTATCATTTAGTCTAGTGACTTGAGGAAAGCTTTATTCTACTGTCTGGCAGAATAAAAAAATATTTGTCACTATTAAATTAGAAAAGCCAATGTTTTTGCAGTAAAAGGAACGAGAAAATCTGAAAATTGAAATAAGGCAGAGTTAGATTCCCTAACCCACACAACTTATGACGAAACGAAATTACTTAAAATGAAAAACTAACCAAAAATAAATTAAATGAAATGAATAATGTTGTCAAGCCTAAAACTGATAATAATCAACGCAAATAAATGCGGTGCTCTAACCTGTGTCATAGAACACCATTTGAGAATCAGAAAAAGGCCTCTTTCTCGTTATTTGAAATCCTTTGTCCTTCCAGCTCTGCTTTAAAGTAAAGATTCAATATCTGAAAATTTGTTATTGTTAATTCGATAGCTAGCTAAAAATCCAGTCTTTCTGTTTGGCTTTGTTTCCCAAATTCCTCTTTTATCTTGCGGAGTGTGATTTTTGATACTTTTATTGCCTCTTTGAAGTAAGTTTGGCTTTGCTTCGTTTATTTCTCTCTTGATCATAGGCAGCGTAATCGCGCTGCCTAAGTAAAGAACGATGTTGGCACAATGTCTTATTTATTATTTATTTTATTTTTCTTTAGACCAGGGAACTTCGTATCAAAGGAGCTGTAGAAACTTCAAAAATGGCTCATTCGATTGGAAATTGGAGTGGCTTGTGCCCTTTTTAATAGTCGGAAGTGATTAGAAGGCAAATAACACCCCTTCCACGCCCACCATTCCCTGAAACAAATCCAATCAAAATTTTGAGATAGCCATTTTGTTCAGCTTAGTCTATTTCCACATAAAAATTATGTTCTTGGGGAGGACACTCCCCCACAACCCTCAGGGCAAGAGTTGTAAGTTATATGCCTTGGGGGCACATGAGGTTTTTATTGAAGGCGTTGTCGTAGAAACTTCTAAAAGGGCTCATTTAATCGTAACTTCAAATTGCTAGTTCCCTTTTTAATAATCGAATGTGATAAGAGGTCAGATAACACCCCTCTCACGCCCGCCTGTTTCTAGCAAAGAAAAAATAAAACTCGGAGATAGCCAGTCTGTTCAACAAAGTCGAAAATTCAGGAGTTTATGTTTTTGAGGATGACAACTCCTCCTCCCCCCCCCATAGCCCTCATGGAAAGGGTTGTAAGTTAGGCCCTGGGGGCATACAAGGTTTTTATAGAAAGCGTTGTCGTAGAAATTTCAAAAAGGGTTCATTTGATTGGAAATTGAAATGTTTAGTGCCCTTTTTAATAGTCGAAAGTTATTGGAAGGCATTTGACACCCCTTCCACGCCCTCTATTTATCCAAACACATCCACTAGTATTACCGTAAAGTGTTAGTACAATACTTTTAACGTGAGAAAAGTAACGTGCCGGTACAGTAGCCCTTGCTTGTTACAATAGCCATGAAAATGTCAAAAAACACAATATTCAGGTATTCCCTATTTCTCGCATTGCTGCTACCAAGCCTGGGGATCACGTGTCCCCGCTGAAGCAATTGACACTGGAAATCTTCCTTAATCTATCCCGGATTAGGGCGAAATAACTCCTAATATCAAAGGAAAATTAACAAGAATAATATCCGACAATAGGCAAGTAAGGACTGAATAATGTTGAAAAAAATATAAATGTTTTTACTTTTATAACTTCAATAAATCAAATAATATTAACACTTTGATTACTAAATATCAGTATATGTATGTTACACCGACAATGCATATTCATTTGTATTTTTTCAGTAAAGAGCAAATTATGTTCTGGCTTTGGGAATGCATATGTGTTTTGAGCCCAAATTATGTCGCTTTTTGTTCTTTTTGAGTTTTACTCAGTTATTTATTGTAATTTCTGTTTGTTTTGTGTTTTATTTATTTATCAATTCTGATTTGTTGTGTTTTCACGATTGGTAAATTATTTGATTTCATTTTTGATCATTTTTGTTTCATAGAGTTCTTTACTTTTCATTGAAAAACTTATTTTATTGAATACATTTTTTTTAATTAATTTCTGTTTTTTTTATGATGACATAGTGTTTTCAGGGAAGAAGAAAATAACACTTTAGATCTTTTCTTTTTTTTAAGGCTTTATGGTTTGGCCTGTTATTTGTATACTGTAGAAAAATTTTCAGCAATTTTTAACAACATACACCCTTTTAAAAAGCCGGACACTAATAGTAGCGTTTAATTTAGTTTCATACCTCCTCTAGTTAACCTGAAATAGAAAACTTGATACCATTTGCAGAAAAAATCTGTTTACTTTCTTTGATAGCTTGGATACACTTACGCTATTTTGAATTGCTTCAATTTTAAGAGCAGAAGTAGCCCCGAAAGTTTGAACATAATACCCTCAGTCGTTCCTGGGATACTGCTGAGATGCCTTATTGGGAATTAGAATTAAAACAGTGCATTTTGACTTAATCTTAAGGCAACATTTATTTTTTAAACATAATGGGCAAAGGGGAGGGTTGGTGTGGGGGGGGGGGACTAGTTGCCTTCCAATCACTTTCGACTATTAAAAAGGGCATTAGTGATTTCTATTTTCAATTGAATGAGCCCTTTTCGAAGCTCCTATGACAACTCCTTCGTTACGAAGTCCCCTGGTATAAACAAAAAAAAAATAATAATACATTGTGCCCAGATCTATCTTTGATATAAAAATGACTAGCCTTCAAATCAATGTCGAATATTAAACACGACACTAGCCCTATCAATTTTCAATCGAATGAGCCCTTTTTGAGTTTCTGCGACAACGTTATCTATAAACACCTTAATATCCCCCAGGGCATAACTTACAACCCTTGTTCTGAAGGCTGTGAGGGGGTTGTCATCCTCAAATACCTAATTTCAAGAACTTTCAACTACGTTAAACAGTAGAAAAAAAGGCTATCTCAAAATTTTATTTTATTTGTTTGGGGAAATGGTGGGCGTGATAGGGGGATTAGTTGCCCTCCAATTACTTTCGATTATTCAAAAGGGCACTAGCTATTTCAATTTCCAATCGAATAAGCCCTTTTAGGAATTTTCTACGACAACTCTTTTAATAAGAACCTTCTACCCCCAACGCATAACTTACACCCCGTGCCCGGAGCGCGGGGGGGGGGTGGGGTTGTCATCCGTAACGACCTAACTTTCAAAACTTTCAACTACGATGAACAAAAAGGCAATCTAA
Source organism: Artemia sp. Qi Xiang Cuo (assembly GCF_049724085.1). NCBI lineage: Eukaryota > Metazoa > Arthropoda > Branchiopoda > Anostraca > Artemiidae > Artemia > Artemia sp. Qi Xiang Cuo. The sequence continues at coordinate 20,092,894 of NC_142806.1, forward strand.
AATTTTGATTACATGTGTTTGGGGGAAAAGGTTGGCGTGAGAGGGGAGTTAGTTGTCCTCCAATCGATTTTGACTATTAAAAAGGGCACTGGCCCATTGAATTTCCAATCGAACGCACCTTTTTCAAGTTTCTATGACAAATTTTTAAATAGAAACCTTGTATGCCCCAGGGCATAACTTGTAACCCTTGCCCTGAGGGGTCTGAGGGGGAGGGGTTGTCATCCTCAAAGACCTAATTTGCAAAACTCACAACTATGTTGAAGAAAATGGCTATCTCAAAATTTTGATTGGATGTGTTTGGATAAGTGGTGGGCGTGAGAGGGGGGGATAGTTGCCCTCCAATAACTGTCGACTATTAAAAATGGCACTAGCCCTTTGAATTTCCAATCGAATGAGCCCCTTTTCAAGTTTCTACGACAAAGCTTTCAATGAAAACTTTATATGCCCCCAGGGCATAACCCTTTCCCTGAAGACTGGGGTGGGGGGAATGTCCCGCTCAAATGTATAATTTCCAAAACTTCCAACTACGTTGAACAAATTGGCTATCTAAAAAGTTTTGGATGTGTTTGGGTAAATTGTGGACTTGGAAGGGGTATTATTTGCCTTCCAATAACTTTTGGGTAGATTAAAAAAGGCACTAGCCCTTTCAATTTCCAATCAAATGAGCCTTTTTTGAAGTTTCTACGACGAAACTTTCTATAAGAACCTTGTAAGCCCCCAGGGCATAACTTGTAACGCTTGCCCTGAGAAATATGGGGGAGGTTGTCATCCTCAAAGACCTAATTTCCATAATTTTGAACTACGTTGAACAAAATGGCTATCTCAAAATTTTGATTAGACGTGTTTAGGGAAAAGTTGGGCGTGAGAGGGGGATTAGTTGCCCTCCAATCACTTTCGACTGTTAAAAAGGGCACTAGCCCTTTGAAGTTCCTATCAAATGAGCCTTTTTTGAAGTTTCTACGACAATACTTTCTATAAAAAAAACTTAAATGCCCCCAAGGCATAACTTAAAACCCTCGCCCTGATGACTGTGGGGGAGTGTCCTCCTCATAAACATGATTTCTATCTGGAGATCAACTACGCTGAACAAAATGGCTATCTCAAAATTTTGATTGGATGTGTTTTGAGAAATGGTGGGTGTGGAAGGGGTATTAGTTGCTTTCTGATTATTTTCGACCATTAAAATGGGCACAAGCCAGTCCAATTTTCAATTCAATGAGTTGTTTTCGAAGTTTCTACCACAACTTCTTCGATTCGAAGTGCCCTGGTCTAAAGGAAACAAATATAAAATAATACATTGTGCCAACATCTTTCTTATATGCCCCAAGGGCACAGCTCACTGCCTTTGTCTTGGGGGCTGTGGGGGAGTGTCCGCCCCGAAAACATAACTTCTATCTGGAAATCAACTACGCTGAACGGCTATCTCGAAACTTTGAATGACTGTGTTTTGGGGAATGGTTGGTGTGGAAGGGGTGTTAATTGCATTCCGATCACTTTCTACTATCAAAAAGGGCACTAGCCGTTCCAATTTCCAATCGAATGAGCCCTTTTCCAAGTTTCTACGACAACTCCTTCGATACGAAGTGCCCTGGTATGGAAAAAAAAAAGAAGAAAAATAATGTATTGTGCCAACATTGTTCTTTACTTAGGCAGCGTGTTTGCGCTGCCTATGATATAAGGCCCTAACTACTACTACTACTAACAACTCACTGCAGCACCAAGCCATCTGAGGCCAACACAGCTACACTCGCTTCTCCTCCATCACGATCTATTCAAAGCCTCCCTTTTCACACCCTTCCAGGAAGTTCCCATTTCCTTTAAATCTTTCTTTATGAAGTCCTCCCATGCCCAGACGAGAACGACCTGCTCTCCGTTTAGCCCTAGAGGGTTGGCCGAAAAGAACAATCTTTTGCAATCTGTCATCCTTCATCCGCACAATGTGCCCTAGCCACCTCAACCTTTCTTTCATTATAGCCCTATAGAGTGGTATTGAACCACATTTTTGTACAGCCTATTGTTTGAAATACGGTCATTCAGCCGGGTACCCAGAAAAATCTGTAAGCTATTTCTCTGGAAAACATCTAGCAAATCTTCATCCGCTTTTCGGAGCGTCCATGCTTCAGACCCATATTTGACTACGGTCATAAATGTAGCTTCTAATTATTCTAATATTGGTTTGCAGACTTCTCTCCCTCTTCGTCCAAAATTTTTTTAGCTTTAAAAAAAAAAAAAAACTCCCTGAGCCTTGGCTATTCTACTTTTAACATCTTCAATGATCCCTCCATCTTTACAAATAATAATACCAAGGTAAGTAAAGCTTCCCACCTGCTCAATTTTTTCGTTACCCAACGTCACTTTTTCATCTTCACCTTACCCTATCCGTAGTGGCTTAGTGTTTTTAACATTAATTTTTGAACGTATTCTAGCACCCTGAACTTGCAAGACCTCTAAAAGTTCATTCATTTTGCTCACACTTTCATCTAAGAATCTTAAATCATCAGCATAATCTAAGTCCAGGAGACTTTTTCCTCTCTATTTGATTCCGTGGTCTCCCATTGCCTTTCCTGTCCTCCTTAAGACAAAGGTAGTCCTAATGATTTCCATGGTTATCAATTTTGAACAGTTAAGACGTAATATACCTGAAATTCTAATAATAAACCTTGTGTGAATTATGTGACAATGAGGTTTGGCGTGGCAACCGCAGAAGAACCAGGTAGACGGGAAAGACCCAGGCAACCTGCCTATGGAAGAAAACATGTGACTTTTGTGATAAAGGGGTGTACGCAATAAGCCATTGGTGAGAAGCGAGACGAGAAAGATTAGGCCGCCTTTCAGGGAAATGACCCATTAGATGCTCCGGTTCGAAAGAAAATGCTTCTGGAATAAGTAGTTTTCCTTGTCGAAAAACGATAGGCTTCAAATCTTGTCTCGTCAACATGAGGCAGCAATAATGCCGTTCAGAGATAAGTTTGAAGACATTGAGGAGAACTAACCCTCATATTTTACAAGTGTGCCAGCAAGTATGCCAGCTAGTATGCCAGACCAGGTTGGCAAAAAGTTTAGAATACCTGATTTCTCCAGAAAAGTTTGAGAACATAAAGTTTAATGTGAGACACCAAATGTCGGGATTCAATTCCCATTTGAAGATGATTTGGTTATTCTAACTGCGGAATTGAAAAAAAAATAATTAAAAGAGCAATTAAAAGAGACTGCAAATTAAAAATTCAGTATGAGATACCAGGCTATATTCAGTTTAAGTTTGAAGAAGATACATTTATTGTAAATCAGAAAGAAAGAAAATCCAGAAAAGACAAAAAAAAACGATAAAGAGAGAGTATAATTTGAAGGCTCTGGTGAAAAACACAGACATTATTGTTTGATTCTTTTGTGAAGATGAGTTGTTTGTTTTTACTAAAAAAGTAAGGAAAATCAAGAAAGGAAAAAGGAGTGTAAAAAAAACATGGTATGAAAATTTAGTCTGCCCTAGTTGAAAGTAAAATTCTACGTGAAATGTCAGCCCACATTGGCGAACTGCGGGGAGGAGGGTTCTGTTCTATTAGCGCAAAGTAGAGGTTATTGGGAAGGAGAATGGGACGGACCAAACTGGGTTTTGGAAATATATGGTAGTATTGACGTTGTGTTGACTTCGTGAGCCAAGAAAGGGACTATCAAATCTCTGAGGCAGTTGGACCTTGAAGGTGCGGGGGGGGGGAGTCCTG